>NC_091020.1:34982500-35135000 GCF_041296385.1 Aphelocoma coerulescens
TTCAGTCAGCATGTCCTCCCTGGGCACTGCTCTGACATTGGCAGGGTGACAGGAAATGGCCTCAAATTGTGCCAGGGGAGGTTTGGAGATGAATAGTTCTTCATGGAGAGGGTTTTAAAGCATTGGAAAAATGCCTGGGGCAGTGGTGGAGTCCCCATCCTTGGAAGTGTTCAAAAAATGTGTGGACGTGGCACTTGAGGACATGGGCTAGTGACAAACTGCTTGATGGCTGGATTTGATGATCTTTTCCAAACGTAGCAACTCTCTGATTCCAATTTGCCATTGCATGTAAAAGCTGTTAATTTTTAAAATTATTCCAGAGGAGTTGATCAAATATTTTGTGTGACCGGGTCATGTACTTTTAGCAAGGATCAAGAGGCAGAGATTGTGAGACCACCAGAAATTGTGTGTGAGGACAGGCAGGTGTCTTGGTGCGCCTCAAAAAGTAGAAGAATCTCAAGTATTAATCAGTTATTAATCAATTGTTGGGTAATCTAAATAACTGTTTGTAATTGTTGATCACACAGCAAACATGGATATTCCTATACTCTACTGGTGATAAAGTTTTTTTCCTACTTCTAAATGTTACAAAGGAACACCATGAAGACCTTGTGGTTCTGTTTTTAGAAACTCAGCTTTTAGAAACAACCACACTTCGGTTGTAAACTGTCCATGAAATAGATTTATTTTAATGGGATATTTACACAGTATGAACTAAGGCAGATCACAGGGGTGTTTGCTCTGTACAGGGCACATATGTCAAGTCTCAGCTCTGTTTTGCCTAATGCAGAAATTGTTGAATTGAGAATTTTTCAAGCCACTGAACTTCCCAGGGAGTGTTCTTCATCTGAGGAATTAAAGGATTAGGATGTAATTTAGATCTTTTTGTGAGAGCTTCCTTCTAATGACTTTTATCCATTTTCTGTGCTGCTTTGCACAGAGGAGGGGAATTACTCCGTTATTAATCGAGTTGACACCTTGCCAAGGAAGTTCTTTGCACAAAGAATAATTTTTTCCTTTCACCTGTTCCCATTGCATGAGGAACTGCTCCAGTGTTTTCGTGAACATTTCCTGAACTCCAGCTATCCATAAACATGGAACAAAAGATCCAAGCTGGGGAAGCCAGGTGGGTGGACAAAAAGAAAGGAAAACTCTCCCAGGTGGGAAGAGCTTTAGAAGGAATTATTGAGCAGGGTATTTTCTCGTTGAGATTTTTATAGAAACTTTGTCCTTCCAAAATCTGAAGGGAGCCTATGGAAGAGACGGAGTGAGAGCATGGAGTGCCAGAGGGCAGGGCTGGATGGGATATTGGGAAGGAATTGTTCCCTGGGAGGGTGGGCAGGCCCTGGCACAGGGTGCCCAGAGCAGCTGGGGCTGCCCCTGGATCCCTGGCAGTGCCCAAGGCCAGGCTGGACATTGGGGCTGGGAGCAGCCTGGGACAGTGGGAGGTGTCCCTGCCATGGCAGGGGTGGCACTGGGTGGGCTTTAAACTCCCTTCCAAGCCAAACCATTCCATGATTTTATGATCATGTGGTAGCCTGTGGATCGAGAAGAAGCTGTTCCCAAGGAAGCAGCCCATGGAATAGCTCTGTTCCCTTGTTTGTAAGTATGGAAATTATGTACTCTAGAATTTGTTAATTTGCTGAATCCAGGGGAATCTCACCCAAGTCCTCATAAAATGTACAAATTTCTAACTCAGCTGTGCAAAAGGACTGGCTGGGAGATGCAAAATCCCTCTTATGGTCACCCTTGGGATCAAAAGTGATCTGCTGCAGTTGATGGCAAAATCTTCTGGATTAAGAGCTTTGTTCCCAGATCTGGCACAGGGTGGGATTCTTGGGGACCAGGAATTGGGGTTCCACAATCCTTGGGGGTGATTTTGAAATCTTGGAATTGGCCTAGAACACACTGCAAAGTTTTCATTTGCATTTTAAACCAGACATGTTTCACATTGTGTCTTTTGCTTCCCAGTCATCTTCCCTGGCTTTGAAGGACTACAGCCTATTGGAAAGCTGCTGTTCCAGATGAATTTGGATCATTTGAAATACAGATTTGACCTTAAAATATTGGTGTGTCCATCCTATTCAGAGGTTTTTCCCTTAGTAGTTTATGTGCTTTCACCATTTCAGGTAAATTTATTATTTCAAAGTGTTTGTTAACTGTGGATTGGTATAATTTGGAAACGTATCCCATTTGTTCCTAAATTTATACAGATTCCTCCCACGTAAAATCCTGTGTCAACATTAGGTTCTGGGCATGAATACAAGCATTCCAAACATCCTGGGTGCAGTAATGTGTCTGTGTAATAAACTATGATTTTAAGAGAGAAATTTGGTGCAAAACGTTACATTTTCAGGGTTTGTCACAAAGCAACTTCTCATCTCCAGACTTTGCTTCACACAGTGTGAATAGCCTGAATATTTATTTACTTTATACCTTATAGAAGCCCTAATTTAGGGAAAGCTTTAACTAGAATTTGTGCTTTTTAGACTTTAAAGTGAAAACCACTGATAGTACAAATCTGTGAGAAATGAGCTTCATTCAGTGCTTCCAAACCACCTGTTCAGACACTTGAATAAATAATCCTGTATGAGGATCTTCATGTGACAAATTAAAATGCTGATTTTTTTAACTCTCTAACAAGGAGATTCAAGCACTGACGTGATTTTTCTGCTCATTTTTAACAGCTGACAATTTTACTTCATGGTGTATTCAGGTGTATTTATCTGAATTAAATATTCCCAAATTAACCTACCAGCAAGTTCAAACCTTGAAGAAAATGCCTTATTTTTTTTTTTTTTTCCCTCCTGTAAAACCACTTTGGCAAATATTTGTACAGATGCTGTTTCAGAGAGCACTGCTGCTCTTGGAGACAGATTGCAAACCTTCACTCCTAATTTGTGTTTCCCTCGAAGTATTGCTGTGTTTGCAGGGACACATCACAAAGGCTGTGACACCAGAGTAAACCAGGCCAGAATATACAATTATTGACACAGGGCAGATGTAGTTATTTATTTGTGCTGTTTGATCACATGTGGGCTGGCAGAGACTGCAGTAAATTCCATTTCAAAGAGTTTTTCTGCTAGAAACTGTTTGTTTCAGATACATCATTCAGGTATAACTGCACTTGTAAAGAGTCCTTGGAAGGCTCTGACTTGAACACCTGTTTATTAGCAATGATACCCAATTAGATACCCAGTGATAACCAAACAGAATCCTGACTTTGGTATGGTTTATACATCTAAATTAAAGATTGTCCAGTAGCATATGGCTATTCTAAAATAACAATAATAATAACAATAATAACAATAACAACAATAACAATAACAACAACAACAACAACAACAACAATAATAATAATAATAATAATAATAATAATCTGACCTAAATTAACCCCACCCCAGCTTATGAAATAGACTTCAAAGTCATTTGATTGAAAGGAACAGAAATAACATTTTAAAAGCTGCTTACATCTAACTGTGTCACATCTAAGCACCCTGAAGTCATCACACCACACAGAACAGTCTTTGAGGCAAGCCAGATAATAAAATAGCAGTAAAATCAAAAGTTCTGCTTTGTGAAAGATCTGAATAGTAGAATTTTATCCCCTGAAGCACAAAAGGTTGGATGACCTTGTCCTGTATCCCTTTCCCTTGCACAAGCAGCAAATTTGGAATGGATGTCCCATTTCATGTCACAGTAATGCATTGTTTTGTTTTGTTTTTTAAAGTTTTTTTTCTTCTATCTTCAAACACAGAGCAACACAATGTTCATGTTGATTCTTGATGTTCAGCCTCAGAGATCCTCAAATTCAAGTCTCAGTAGTGAATTCCTGTTTGGGAGCAGAGATGGGGATCAGTTTTATAGCTAAATGAAGGTAACTAATTTGCTGATTAAAATGGACTTAAAATACTAATTTAACTTTTACTGCTGCTCACCCCCTCCCATCCTTGTTCCCTTTATTTTTCCCCTCTTTTTAAACCCCTTATTTTTGTGATTAACAGTATTTTTGTGGCTAGTAGTATTTTAATCTGATTAAACACAGATGCTTAATTTATAACACTTCCCTTTGTAAGTGAAGCTGAATTGATATAAACTGATTCTGGGCACTTTTTGCTGATCTGCAGAGGTGCAAATCTGGGAGCAGCTGAGCCCTCTGCAAATCCCCCTCCCTCAGAGAGGGGCCGAATAAGCCCAGGCAGGTTCAGGTTTGGGAACAGGTTCAGGTTTAGGTTCAGGTACAGATCCAGGTACAGGTTTAGGTTTAGATTCAGGTACAGATCCAGGTTCAGGTTTAGGTTTAGGTTCAGGTACTGATCCAGGGTTAGGTTCAGGTACAGATCCAGGTTCAGGTTCAGGTACTGATCCGGGTTTAGGTTCAGGTACAGATCCAGGTTCAGGTACTGATCCAGGTTTAGGTTCAAGTACAGATCCAGGTTCAGATTTAGATTCAGGTACAGATCCAGGTTTAGGTTCAGGTTTAGGTTCAAGTACTGATCCGGGTTTAGGTTCAGGTACAGATCCAGGTTCAGGTACTGATCCAGGTTTAGGTTCAAGTACAGATCCAGGTTTAGGTTCAGGTACAGATCCAGGTTTAGGTTTAGGTACAGATCCAGGTTCAGGTACTGATCCAGGTTTAGGTTCAGGTACAGATCGAGGTTCGGGTTCAGATATAGGCACAGGTTTGGGTATGGGTTCAGATACAGATATAAAGGTTCAGGCACAGGTATGGGCACAGGTACAGGTAGAGATTCAGGTACAGATTCAGGTACAGGCACAGGAATGGGTAAAGGTTGAGGTACAAGTTCAGGTTCAGGTACAGATCCAGGTATAAGCGCAGGTACTGTTATGGCTACAGGCTCAGGTACAGATTCAGGCACAGGTACAGGACAGCTTTATGCACAGGTACAGATTTAGGTCCAGGTTCATGTGCAGGTATGGACAGCGGTACAGGTACAAGCACGGGTTCATATACTGCTTCAGGTCCGGGCACAAGTACAGATTTAGGCTGGGGCACAGGTACAGATCCAAGTTCAGGCACAGGTTCGGTCAGGACCCCGAGTCCGGGCCCGCCCCTGCCATGAGGGCCCGGGGGGCTCCGCGGGGGCTCCGCGGGGGCTCCGCGGGGGCTCCGCCCCGCCCCGGGCGGCGCCTGAGGCGGGAGCGGCTCCGGGGGGCGGCGCCTCCGTTTGAACTCAAACCGCCCTCGCCGCTTCTCATTGGCTCCGCTGCGCGCCGCGCGCCGCCCCCTCCGCCAATCAGAGGCCGCCGCGCTCCTTTTCGAATGTTCAACGGTCACCTAGGTGCGTTCGTTTCTCCTTCCGCCGTTCCGGCACGGGGTAAAGCTAAAAGAGTCCCTCTGTCCGGTGCCGCTTGTCACGGCCGGAAGGGCTCGGTGCTGGCCCTCAGCCACGGCTGCTGCCGGCAGGCGCGGGCGGCGGCTGCCGCTCCTGTCCGTCTGTCTGCGCGGCTGCCGGCGGCTCCGTTTCGGTGCCTGGCGGAGGAATACAGCCGTGGTGGGGAGGGGGGGGGAATGGGTCGCTCAGTGCGAGGTCTCGGGGGCCGGCGCGCGCGCGCGGGAAGGGCTCAGTCGGCGTCGCGCCGTGCCGGGAGCGCGGGGGGGGGCGCGTCGGACGCCGCCGCACGGGGCCCCTCAGGGCTCTGACAGATCCAGGTACGGGTGGGCGAGCGGGTGAGGGGAGCGAGGCCGGGGGGACGCGGCTTTGGGGTGAGGGGGACCGCGGGGAGGAGTTGGGCCGCCTGACATCTTTCCCTCGGTGGCCACCTACCCCCCCCCCCCCCATGATGGCTCTTGCCCCTGCCGTGGTGGCTGCTGCCCCCTTCTCCCCCGGTGTTTACCTGTGCCGTGACCGCCCGGAGCCCTGGCTTATAAACTTCGGCATCTGCAGCTCATGTGCCTTTTTTGGCTTGTAGGAGTTGATGGCTGCCGTGGACAGGGAACTCTCGGTACGGGATACCGAGTATGTATTTGCGTTCCCTAAAAGACTGCCGGGTTCGCCCCAAAGTTGTGTCCTGTTGTCAACAAGTGTTTATCGCATGAAACCGACCCAAAAATTCCATGAGGGTCTCTCTTAACTGCTTTTAATTCCGTTGTTTTTACCTTGCTGCTTTCAAATATGGAGTGTTTATAAAGATGTTTCCTTAAGGCTCGCTTGTGGCAATCGCATTTACACATTAAGTAATGCGTTACATGGAAATACATAAAAAGTGCATCGGTTGTGCTGTGGCTTTGGGGTTCTTACGCCAGGTGTTGTTTCTCCTCCTGCCGCGATCTGTGCACGCAGAGATCTGCCCTTGCTTCCCTCTCAGCTCTGTCGCAGCCCATCGCGACAGAGATCGGCAATTTCCCGACTTCCAGCCTCTTCCCAGCTCTTCCTGCCAGTGCTCCTGGGAGCTGATGCCCCTATCCCTGCTTTTCCTGGAGCATACAACTGCAGTCATTTGGTCTCTGTTTTAAATTTAAATCTGAGAATTTCCGTCTAGGTAAGAGATGGAAAGATTCGGATTTAGCTGAGGAGGAGTGAGTTTTTAAGTTGCTTACGGGACAAAATATAATCTGTGTTGCTCCTGAACCTTTCCAAGGTTCTGATGGGTAGCAAAAATCTCCTGAATACCTGTGAGTAGTCTTAACAATTTATATAAACATATTCCCAGTTTTCTACACAGCGAAACAAGCACATGTAAACAGCACCGAGATTCTTCTGCTGCCCATTGGGAAATATCTCATCTCTGGAACAAAAATAAAACATAAAAATTTACATCAATTTACTATTGTAAGCATGTAAACCAAATTAGGATGAGTAATCTGCATGTTTTTTATAGGTAAGGTTCTTTATATTTGAAGATGCCACGCTATGGGGAAATCGTTGTCATTAAAAGGAATGGGACTGATGGAATTGTTTTTCCGCTCACCTCAACTTCTTGTTTATTTGGAAGGTGAGAATTTGCTTGCATACACTGAAATAATGAGTGTTTTCCTGCAGATCAGGTCTTTTAATGCTTATTTACAAAAATAAATGTTAATGGAGGAATGGTGTAAAGAGGGAGGGAAGGTGAGACTGGATTAAGGTTGATGTTACGGTAGAAAGCTGAACTTTATTTTATTACTTGTCCTTTCCTTGCCAGAACTACTTCTATTTATTGATTGACTTTTAAATTTCTTGCCACAGGAAATGTGGGGAAGGGAATAAAAGTGATAAGTGATAAGACCAACAGCAAATCAAAAGCATTAGAGATTTTCTTCAAATTTGAGAAATTCTGCTGCTGTACCATTATTAACTAAAATGTTGGGAAATTCCCTAATTCTACAGCAGATTTCCCTGTGTTTTGTGTGAAACTGAACTTGTGTTTCCCTCCAGGAAAACAGAATGTGACATCCGCATGCGGCTGCCGTGGGTGTCCAACGAGCACTGCAAAATTGAGATAAATGAGAACAAGGAGGTGAGATGCTCATGTTTTACTGAAATATGCATTGCCTTGGTGCATCTCGGCAGTCACTGAACTCTTTGTTTGATTTTCAGGCAGTCCTGACTAATTTAAGCACAGTAAACCCCACGCAGCTGAATGGGGCTTGCTTTGAGCAGCCTGTTCTCCTGAAGCACGGAGATGTGTTAACCATTATTGATCGTTCTTTCAGGTGGGTGCCAGGGCCACACTTTAATTATTTGATTCTAGAGTGTAAATTAATGAAGTTTAGTTCATAAAGTCTTACAGGCCTTCATGAGAAGGCAGGATTGCTTAAAGATATCTTTTTATCACTTATATTACATTAAGCTAAATCAATAAAGATAGAACTGTCTAGAGAGATCATTCTGATTTTGTTTTAAGAGTTGTCAGTTTTAGGGAGAAATTGAAAGTGGTTTTAAGTTGCTAAAGCCTTTCAAATTGAGATGTGTGCATTGTTGGGAAGGGACAGCTATTCCTAGGTCATTCCTCTTAATAACAGAAATTTAAGTCATCAACTATTTGACAAAAAATAGTATTTTAAAATATTTCTTTCAGGTTTGAATATCCTCTGCAATCAACTCCGAAAAAGAGGCGTTCCAGGTCTCCAAAAGATGAAACTCTGCAGGTAAATTTGTGGCTGTGGGCATTTTCTTTACCAATACATCGGTAGTAGTGATATGGCTTTTTATTTCCTTGTTCTGTTTTCTTCTTAGGAGTAGTTTTTCAGCCCTGAAGTTCCTTTCTGTCTAAAATACAAATAAACTCCTTCAGATAAAGGCTCTTCAAAATTTAGTAATTTTTAGTCTAAATTTTAGTCAAAAATTTATCTGTTTTTGGTAAAAGAGAATTAATAATTCATGATGTTATTAATACAGATAGAGCTATAAATCTTCCACTGGGTCTGGTAAGAAGGGGAGATTCGAGTGTTTTTATTGTGATTTTACAGCTGCTTTGACAGCTCAGAATTTAAATGATAAAACAAGATAAACCTCTCCTCTTTAGAGTCTCAAATGTATTAGTCAATGTTAACTATTGCAAAGTTCAAGGATTTAATTTAAATACTTTAATGCCTGTTTAGGGACAATGCATGTCTCTCATAAGTAGTTTTTTTCAATGTAGAATTGAAAGCTAAACTGTAAAATCTTTGTTGCTCTGCTGTAATGTTGTACAAATTTACAGGTTCTTCATGTTCAGCAGGTGGCAGGAGTGGAATTATTACACAAACAAACTTCAGGAGCTAAAAGCCTTGATGCTTCAGGTTGGTTCCTCTTTTCTGGGGACTTTGTTTGCTTTTGTCCCCTTAACTGCATTTTTGCTTAGCATAAGAATTGAAACAAGGTTAAAGGAGGGGAAAAAGGCATTTTAAGACTTTTCAATCTGAGAACACCTTGCTATGTCAGCAATTATCACATCACGCTTGGATCTCATCGTGACAGATGTGAATTCACCTCTGTCATTAAAAGTTAACTTGAACTTCTCTGCTGACCTACAGCTACACCTTTTTTAAGCAAATACTGCATTCTCTCATGCATTCTTTCCTAATAAAAAATTGAAACGTGTAATTTTGGAGGTACCTGGTAGATATTGAAATAATTGTTTACAGGAGCTGTTTCTTCTAGAACCAGAAAAATCTAGAGCTGCTAATTCTAGATGATTATAACCCATAGATTGGTTAAATACCAGGGCTTTACCTTCTCATCCTTCTTATCTTAAATAATCCTTAGTTTCAGAGAAGGTTCTTTATTATCATTTCTGACAGATTTTTGTTCCAATGCAAAAAGCCCAGGCTGCTTCCAAGTGTTCCATTTCAGTAGATCCTGGTTGACCATCTTGGGAGGGAAAAGAAGGAATTTTTAATCTGTATTTATGGAACTTATATGTGTAGTTCTACAATTTTGAAGTAACTCTGCGTCTGTATTTTTGTTTTGTTTTGCTTACTTTGTAGATAATGCTGAGTGTGAAGAGAAAAATGCCAATGGAAATAAACAAACTCCAGAGGAAAATCTTCCTGAAGCTTTCCCTGTCAAACTCCGAACACCCAAATCTTCCCAGAGAATACACCATGTTCTTAAAAAGCAAAATGAAATGTCTCCCTTTAGCAAACTCTATGAAAATCTGAAGAATGAGCTGAAAGTGGAAAAACCTCTGCACAGGGGAAGTGCCTCTCAACGAGCTGCAAAAGGAGACCCTGGGAGTGTTCTGCCAGAACCAAATGCTCCCATTTCATCCCTGAGTCATCTTTTTGATCTGGGCAGCACGACTAAAGGAAAGGAAACAGGCAGAAGGGAAAATACTGAACAATGTACAATTGTAAGAAGAGAAGAAGGAAACAGCTCAGGATCTAAGCAGCTGTCAGCTGTAGGAAGAACTCCCAGGAAGAGTTTTACCAGGAGTCCTCGAACTCCCATTTCAAAGGAGGTGTCAGGAGATACCGGTCAGAGTCCTCTGCAGGATCCTAAGGAAATAGGGACACCAGGCAGATGCAAACATTCTGCAGTTACACCCAAACCCAGCAAGGAGAACCACAGGAATTCCCCGTTTTCACTGCAGCAGTGCTCCATAGAAAGGTTGGATTGTCCAGCTAAAGGGACAATATGCAGCCCCACAGCCCCCACCCCCAGCGCTGCTGAAGGAGGCAAATGTGTGCTGTCCACACCAACGCCCAGGAGGAAGAGTCCTCGGTCTCTGTTCGTGTCACCTCCCAAAGAAGCCAGTGGAATGAATCCTGGAAATCCTGAGACTCCAAGAACCCCACGGCGTGGGTCCTTGAAACTGAAGTCTCTTCCAGAAATCCCAGCTGGAGCTCCAGGGGAAGATTCAGTGTGCAGAATTGATAGCACACAACTGCCTTTGCCAGAAGACAAATGCTTAAAGCAAAGACGAAACAGCAAACAACAAACACCAGGAAAACCTGTCCAAGAAGTGCTGAAAGAAATCTGGGATCAGGCAAACCTGGATAACTCGAAGGTGGGACATTGTGAAACCTCTGCCTCTCTCTCTAATTCCAAGAGTCCCAGAAGAAACAGCAGGCAGAGTAAAAATTTCTTGGACAAAAGTGTCCATTCAGAGGCACTGGCTTCAGAAGGGATAATGGCATCTCCTGCTGCTCAGACACCTGGCTCTGGAAGGAAAAGAGGAAGGCCAAGGACCTCTGGAGTGCTGACTGAAACAGCACTGGAGACAAACGCTGGTCAGGAACATCATGATTCAGGCAGAAAAGCCAGTGGAACTCCAGCAGAGCTCGGCGTGGAGGGGTATCACCAAAACCAGGATTTGGAAGATGCCAGTGCTGCAACACCTCGGAGACCATCAGCCAAGAGAAGGTCTGGAAGTGCTGCTGAGCTCAAAGTCACTGAGCCTGGCTCAGAAACTAAAACTCCTGGCCTCTTGCATGGAGAAGATTCAGGTAAATACATTGGATCCCCTGCCTTGTTTTTTATATTAGAGAAATGCTGTAACACTTTCCTAAGAATTCTTCCACTGGGATAAAATGCAGAACCAGTTGCTGACACTAATTGTAAAATATTTATCATGGAGTTACCTTAAAGAGAAACAGATTAAATCCAGGACATTTTATACATATTGTGCATTGTTATGGTCAAATGTAAGTTTCTTTGGGTTTGTTTCCAACTTTGAAATGCACGAAGAAGGCTTAAAATGCTGCCTCGGTTTCTTAGGTAATGTAAAAACATTTTCAATTGTTCTTTTCAGGCAAGACAAAAAGAATCTCTCAGAAGAAGAGGAGTGGTGAGATGCTCCCTCAAACTTCGGGAAAAAGAAAAAGAGTTTCTTTTGGTGGTCATCTGAGTCCAGAACTCTTTGATAAAAGTTTGCCTCCCAACTCTCCCTTGAAAAGAGGCGCTCTCCCTGCCAGACGGAGTTTACCCTACGGAAACTCTCCTCGGGCTGTGCTCAAAAAGGCTCAGGGGTTGAAGCACTTGATAGATCAGGTAAATGTTACGAGCAATCAAATTGCTGAGTCCATTACTGTGCTCAGAATTTATAAATTCTGTGTATTTATTCTATTATTTATTAAATCAAAATGAGTGGTAAATCTTATGTGATGCATGCTGGTGTCACTCATGAGTGATTTGAACCATCAGAAAAGGCATCAGCAAAACCAGGTTTATTTTAAGGTGAAAGTGCCACAAAGTTCATTGGCGAGGTCGCTCTACTACTTAATGGATGGGTAAAACACACAAGGAAAAAACAGACTAAAAATTAAAAATCAACCAATCTGAATCTAAATTTGACATAAAATGATTTAATTGGTGGTTGGGGATGGACGAAGGGTAAGGATGGGAAAGTGTGAGGATGAAAAGGAAGGTAAACCCTCCTGCCAAACTTAGCCCCAAACTTGATCAACAGTTTAGGAATCATTCCCTGTATCATTCCTGAAAAGAGTAAAATAATCCCGGTCTCAGGCAGGGGTCCCCTGGACAGATCACCTCATTAAAAAGAAGGAAATATCCTCCATTCACTAATGTCTATTTTTTTTTTTACCAGGAAGAAAAAAGGTCACCCAAAAATTCCCCAGCCCAGCAGTCCCCAGGTGCCTCATTCCCTCTGTCAGGGAAGGCAACACCCAAAGTTCCTTCAGGCTCTCCAGCCCCTTTCAGGAAAGGGCGTTTCTCCATCTCCCAGCCCCCCACACCATTCCCAATTGCAGAGGAGAAGGATACTGGCGCTGAAGACGTGGATCCAAAGGAGAGAAGTGGTGTCCAAGGGAAAACACCGAAATCTTCTCCTGCTGCCCAGGATGCCAAAGCCTTTGCGACAGTGACACCCACCAAGTCAACCAGAAGTGCCCAGCTGGGTTTGAAGGGCACTGCCATGAAGAGCAGAGGTGGGGCTGTGGCTGTTATCACTGCCAAGAGGAGAAGTGGTGCCTCCAGTGCCAATTTATTAGGTTGGTTTCAACAGATAATTTTTAATATTCACTTTCATGCTTTAAAATACAGGAACCAAACTGGAGAAGGCCTTTTTGTTATGCACCAAATAATTGGTGAATCTTCTGAAATCTGCTGGGCTTCTTGGAAGTGCAAAGTGTTGCATTTTCTCATTCATAAAGCAGATTTATTAAAGCATCTATAAACTCATTTAAACACAAATCTTAAAGTTCAGACATTGAAAAAAGATAAAATTAACATTCTCTTTGCAGGGTTAGAGTCAAGATCTTTAAAATCTGTCAAGTTCGAGTAGTGTTAAACCAAGCCATGTTTATCACATCCATTTTGTTTTCAAAAACGTGACTTTTTATAGCAATGCAGCTTGACTTTGTGCCTTATTTTTATACAAGGCTCACAACCTTTGTCTGGGAACTGGACTGAGTTTAACAACTCACAGTGGTACATAGTGGATAGAAATAAAAAATAAGATCATAAATGGGTGTTACTTTCAAATCTTCAGAATTCTCAAGTTGAGCACTGATTTGAAATAGTTTTGACAGCATTGGAAACTGTAATAGGGGAGCTCTGGTTCTTCGAGTTTTGAATTTTGAATAAACTTTTAGGTAGGGTGTATTTGTCACCTCTTTTCATCAGTGAAATCAGTTTGACAAAGTCAAATTCCCCATTCACCCAGGAATTTTTATTGCTTTTTATTATTCTGTTCATTTTAATGGCAGCAGAGCTGTTGACAAATATTGATGGCACTCCATTTCTCACCACCTCTTTGTAATGTGCTTTTTAATATCACTGCGTCAGTTCCTTCTGTAACATGAAAAGAACATCACAGCTCTTAAAATTTCAGATCCAAAATAAAACTCTGTTTCCAGTGCTTTTTCAGATAATTTCCTGGATGCTTGGCATTTTTCTCTGCATCTTGCACATCCTGGCAATGTCAGCTTTTCAAAGTTCTTTTTATTTACAGACTGACATAGCAATTCTGACAAGAGAGTAATAACATCCTTTTCTTTAGGAACAGCATTCCCCCTTTTTATCTCTACTTTAAAAAATCATTTCTTTTATATGATCCTTGTGTTTTGATAAATTTTTTTCCTGAAGTAAACAAGGCAGGTGTCCTACAACTTCCAGCTTCATTTATTCCACAGCTGTAATTCCCTGCTCCCACTGCTGTGTACAGAATGATGCTGTGATGAAGGTAACCTTGTTTCAGGAATTTTGGGAGTGTGTCACAAGGAGAAGGTGATACAAGAAAAATTATGGGAAGTCTGTGTAGATCTAAATGCAGGATAAATAAATAGTTTTCCTGACTGAAATTGCTCAGGAAGTGGTGAAAGAAACTTCACTTAGAAACAATTTCTCTTAAGTTAAATCTCACCACAGGAAAGCTCATCTGTAATGAACAAGGCTGAAAGGCTCATGGCAAGTTTCTGTTGGGAAAAATGAGTTCCTTACACAAGAGGAAGGAAGGAACAGGGTCAGAGTTCAGTTGTAGGATCTGAGCTGTGTTGGACACTGTGTGAAGCTCATTGTTTTGGTGTGGAAAGCCACACTGG
Organism: Aphelocoma coerulescens; assembly: GCF_041296385.1. Classification (NCBI taxonomy): domain Eukaryota; kingdom Metazoa; phylum Chordata; class Aves; order Passeriformes; family Corvidae; genus Aphelocoma; species Aphelocoma coerulescens. The sequence continues at coordinate 34,996,428 of NC_091020.1, forward strand.
GTACTTGTACTCTTCTTAAACTTAAGGTGAAACTGGGTTTTCGAATTGAAAATATTTCAGAGAACACTTTAGGTATTGTCAGGTAATAACAAACACTTTCCTCTGGCAGACTGCAGAAAATGTATGGGAACTGTAAAGAAATAAAATTGTCAACTTCCATTTACACAGCTGAGAGTTGAAGTGTTTTTTTCTCATTTGCTTCTAGTTGCAAAATCTTGGGCAGAAGTGGTAAAATTGGGAGTTGCAAGACCACAGTCAAAGATTGCTAAAAAAAGTGTCCGTAAAGGAAGACCCCTGAAGAGGATAAACCACCCACCAAAGGTATCCTTTTTTGTCTTTCTTTGTTTTATTTTCTTGCATGACCACCAAACAGCTTGGGTGGATTTTGATAGAGAAGCTGGAAGCTCCTGGTGTGGTATAAAACGGGGGTTGATGTCTCTCACAGCATGTGGGAAATGGAAATTTGTACAAAAGGAATCACGAAATTTTTAAGGTTGGAAAAGACCTCCAAGATCATGGAGTCCAACCTCTGATCATAAAAATCAGGCAGGACCTGCCTTTCCTTTCCTAATCTCAGGCTGGCTGGGCCTTCCAACCCTTTTTGACACTGGACATCCTCCAGTCATCTGGAACCTCCCAGTTAACCAGGACTAGTGATAAATGGTGGAAGGAGCTTGGCCACGTCTTCCAGCAAGAAGAATCTTGGGTTAATAACTCTTTATTTTCTTTTTCCTTTACCTCTGCAGACTCCAGAGAAGAAAATAAAAGATCACTTCAGCACAGGTCATGCAGAGTCACCTGCTACTATAGTTGTAGGTAGAGCTTATTCCACCACAATCAGATCTGCTGGACATGTCCCTAAAGTGGTAAAAAATCCCATGCTGAAGCTAAACATGGATATGGATGAAAGCTTCACAGGTGAGATTTTAAAGTCTGCTGCTCACTCTGCCAGCTGTGCAGTTCTTTTGTCAAAACATGTGCTCATTTCTCCAAATACAATTTCTAGGAATGCCTGAAATGTTTCAAACTCCGAAAAATCAGGATGGAAGAACATTACCTTTGGCTGCTGCTCAGAATGCTGAGTTCACACCACTGTGTGCTGCAGGGGACATTTCTGACTTGCACACTCCTGAGGAATCTGGTAGGTTTAAAAAAAGGAATGTTTAGGTATATTTTGGGTTAGCAGCAATCTCAGCCTAGGCAGACTTAACTGAGGTGAAGCAGCCAGTAACCCATGAAAGGAACCATTGAAATTTATGAGGTATTAGAAGAAAATGTTGTAGTTCCAGTTAATTTCTGAGTAGGATAATTTATCATTCATTTTATTTGGTGTGAAACTTCAAACTGTTGAAGTGTTGTTTCAGACATGGCAACAAACCCATGCACGTGTTTGCATTTTCTTTTCTAGAAGATTGTATTTGAGTAGATTTTTAATTCTACAGGATTTTCTGCTTAATTTATTTTCCAAATGACATAAATCTACTGCTTATTTCAGGAGAGATGATGGTGTCACCATTAAATAATTCAGATGCTTCAGAACAGAAGCAAGAGAGTTCAGGCATATTCCACTTTCTGAGAGAGGAGTCATCTCCATCCATGTTTGATGAAATAGCCACAAAAACTCCTGAAAAAAGAAAAGCTGTGCATGAAGATGATGTGGATAGTTTGGCAGTAATTCCAGAAAAATCTCCATCTCTGGTGAAATCAGGAAGTAAAAGGAGGACTCCAAAGCAGGAGTTGGAGCCAGTTGAGGTCATGTCAGGCAAAAGGAAGATTTTAAGGACGCCTGTGCAAAGGTCAGAACCAGGAGAGGTTTTGTCAGGTATCAAGAGGCTCATGAAGACCCCAAAGCAGAAAACAAAGCCTGTAGAGGCTTTGTCAGGTATCAAGAGGCTCATGAAGACCCCAAAGCAGAAAACAAAGCCTGTAGAGGCTTTGTCGGGTATCAAGAGGCTCATGAAGACCCCAAAGCAGAAGACAAAGCCTGTAGAGGCTTTGTCAGGCATCAGACAGCTCTTAAAGACCCCAGATCAGAAATTGGAGCCTGTAGAGGCTTTGTCAGGCATCAGACAGCTCTTGAAGACTCCAGATCAGAAATTGGAGCCTGTAGAGGCTTTGTCAGGTGTCAGACAGCTCTTGAAGACCCCAGATCAGAAATTGGAGCCTGTAGAGGCTTTGTCAGGCATCAGGCATCTCATGAGGAGCCCACAGCAAGAGTTGGAACCAGCCTCAGATGAAATTGCCTTGCAGAGGTTGCTGGAGACTCCAGCAGAGAGCAGGGAAGCCATAAAAGCTGTACCAAGTGTGACTTCAACCAAGAAGGCCCCAAAGCTGAAATCCCAACCCGTGGAGGACATGGTTGGGATCAGCCGCATTTTCCAGACGCCAAAGGAGAAAATTGAGCCCATAGAAAACATGTTTGGAATTAGCAGATTAATGAAGTCTCCTAAAGAGAAATATCAACCAGTTGAGGATTTTGTGGGGCTGCAAAGGCTCATGGCAGAACCCAGGCAGAAATCTGCTGATTCTGAAGTGGACTATGCTGGAGTGACAGAAATGTTTGGTACCCCAGAGGAAAAGAAGGTAAAACATTTTAACTTTTGGAAGGCATGTTTTTAGACTTTGGAACCTGTGCTTGAAATGAATTCAGGCTTCCTAGTATGACATCTTGTATCTTGCAACATTTAGGGACAGCTGCATTTGCGTGTGTTAAAATGTATCTATTTGAAGGGATCTGTCACGAATGAGTGTTCTAAGATTGTTTAAAGAATCACCAGCCAAGTGGCATTAAAAACAGGCTTACTATAAAAGTGGCATTCCCGGCATCTCATTCACCATTCCACTGTGACCATTACAGGTGGGAAAAGTCAGGCTCTCCATCCAGTGGGTCAGGTTTGGTGATGTCTGTGCCCAGCCTGGTTCATTCTGGTGCTGGTTTTTATTGTGAGAAGAATCTTGATCTTCAGTGGAGATGTGCTGCCATCACTCCCAGTATCATTTATCACTGAAAAAGTGGGTTTGATTTTCATATGCCATGGGTAAAATGCTGAGTATCACTGGGCTTAGTGCTTAGAACTACAATAAAACACTACAGAACACTCAATTTCTCTTCAATACCCCAAATTCCCTTTGAGCAGTTGTTTAGATGCTTCTCCACAATGTTTGTTCTCTTTCACTCTCGATAGCAAGAATTAAGTTTGCTATGTTTGTGTGCTTCTGTCAGATAAATGGATATAGTTATAAGACTAATTGATTTAATTTGTAACGAAAAGGATTTGACAAGAATTTTTATAAATATTGGTGTACATTCATCTGGTGTTGGTTGGCTCCAATAAGTTCATCCATTTATTAGTTGTTGTTTACTCCCTTAGGTCAGACCAGTAAATGCTATGGATTCTCAGGAAGAAATTACACTTCCTGGTTCTAATTCCAGTCATAAACATGGTAAGTACAAATACTTTGCTTAGAGGAATAATGAATATACAAAGTCATGAATGTTACCGTGAAGTTCAAATCCAGTTTAAAGCTCTGTCAGTGAGCCCAGCTATTTCCTGAGCTAAGATCCCTTTTTCCCTTTGACCTCCCAAATAAATTAAACAACTTCAGAAGCCTGGCCTTTAATATAGGAATTGGTTAAGTATTTCTTCCTTTCTAAATTAGAGTGTTTTCCGGCTTGTTTGAGCAAGATGCCTCTCTCAGGAAATTGGAAACTCACAAATACTTTGATCAGGCACAGTAATTCTAATTTTTGGTTGTGCTCTTTACCCTGTTCTAGAAAAGAAAGGAAAAGTTTCCCAAGGTGAAGATTTTCAACAGGAGGACTCAACTGGTGAAGAGCAGCCTGCCCAGAGACCAAGAAGGGGCAGACCAAGGAGGGCTCTGCCTCCTGCTGCAGAAAAGCTGTGTGAAAATGGTGTGAATTTAAAGGAATTACAGAGTCCTGATACCCAGGAGGAGGTGAGAGTGATCACACCTGAAAATAAGGAAAGAGGAAGGAAGACAAAGCGTTGCATACAAGAAGTTGTTCCAAAGCATCCTGATCAGGAAGGGCTTGACATTGCTGCATCTGTAGAACCACCTGGAGCTGCTGAGAGACCAGGTAGAGGTAAAAGGAAAGAGCTGAAGGAGTCAAAACATCCAAACAAAAATCTTGAGTCTTGTGTTGAAGATTCTTCAGTGCTACAAAAAGCAGCTGCAGATACCAAACAGGATCTGCAGGACTGTGGCATCTGTGATGTGTCAGAAACTGAAGGTGATCCAGGCACAAAGACAGACCCTGGAAACATTCAGAATGAAGTTTGTCAGCTGCAAACAGGTTCCAATGAACCTGATAGCAAAGCTAATGACAGTGGGATAGAGGACAGTGAAGAAGTGCTCCTGTCACCGAGGAGGAAGCGCAGAGGAGTGGAGAACACAGAACCAGTGATTCCACCCAAAAGAGGGAGGCAACCACCTAAAAAAGGGAGGCAACCAAGGAATGACCAAGGTAAAGCAGCTTCTCCAGCAGAACTTCATGGAGCAACCAGAAAGCTTCGTAAAGACCCATCCCCAAAGGTTACACAAAGACAGGAACAGACTTGTGACAAAGCTCCTGAGGCTGTCACAGCACAAAAATCTGAAAATGGCACTAAACTTGAACTAAAGGCAACAGAGAGAAGAGTTAAGTCTTTTAGAAGTACTAGAAACAGAAAGCACTCAGCTGAAATGAAAGCAGATGCTCGTGGGGTTGCACTTGAAAATACACAAAACATTCAGAAAACTGAGGAAACATCAGCTGAAACTGATGCTGAAACACAATCCCACGTGAAAAATGAGATGAAAGGCTCTCAGGGATGTGAAACAGAAAATGCTCAGGAAAATACAACAGAGGCAGCTCGAAGATTAAAGGCAGAGTCACCTTCTGCAGAGACAAACAAAATGCCAGTCAGTGCTCAGAACTTGGAAACAAACAGGGCTAGAAACAGGAGAGGCAAAAAATACTCTTTGGAGCAAAAAGCTGATGAACTTTCTGAAAATGTGAACAGCCTAAAACCAATTCCTCCCAAATTTAACTCAGAAGCAGAAGTGGATGAATCTTCTCTCCAGAATTCCTTGGGCTCTGTTTGTGTCAGTGCAGCCCAAGCCAGGAAGGACCAGCCCAGCCCAGGTGCCACAGCAGTCCCTGCTGCAGGCAGCGCCAGTCCTGCTCAAAGGAGGACGAGAAATGAACGGGGAATAATTAAAGCAAAGCAAACTGAAATCGTGCAGGAGAATCCAGCACAAAGAAATGCAATGATGTGTCAAAGAGGAAGAGGTAAAAAAGTTAATTTTCAGCTTGAAGAAAGCAGTTCCAAAGTGGTTGAAGGAAAAAGTTTACCTGAGGAAGATGAAGGGATGACTGACAAAGGTAATCAACATGAGAATTCTGAAAATCCTCCTTCACAGGTAAGGAGGAGCAGGAGAAAGCAACTTGATTCCGTGCCACAGATAGCTAGTCCTGCCTTTGTGGAAAAACAAACATTAAGTGCAGACCATAGCAAAGATGAGGCTGTACAGGAGCAGGAATCGGCTTTGGAAGCTGCTCCCTCTTCAACAGAAGACAATCCACCACGACGGGGGAGGAGACGCGAGGTGGCTGCAGCATCACAGACCAGATCTCCTTCTGTCAGAACGAGGCGTGGGGTGCTGCAGGGGGATGGTAAAAAGATGGCAGAGAGAGAAGATGAAAATCCAGCTCTGGGAAATAAAACTGTGCAGGCAAAAGTGAATGCCTCAGCAAGGGACAGAAGGAAAAAGATGGATCCAGCAGCAGAGGCAAAAAGTTCAGCTCCTCTCCAGAGAAAACGTGGCTTGTTGGAGACTAAAGATGAGGGTACTCATGAAGAACAAAGTGTGCCTTTGGAAGCAGTGTCCTGTGCAAAGGAGAAGCCACCAGGAAGGGGCAGAAGGAAAGAAACTGCTCTGGCATCACGCACAGCCAATTCCATCTCTCTTCGAGGGAAACGCGGTTTGCCAGCAGGTGATGGAGAAGAAGCTCCCAAAGAAGAGCAAAATGTTCCCTTAGAAACTTGTGATCCATCTGGAAAAGAAAATCAACTGAGAAGAGGCAGAAGGAAAGAAATTGCCCCCTCTGTTCAGGGAAAACAGGGCCTATCAAAACAAAATGGTAGGAAAAATAACAGTAGGGAAGCAAAACGGAATTTGGACAATTCCCTTTCCCAAGAAAACAGGGATCTTTCAGAAGGGAGCTCAAGGCAAGCAACCACTTCACTGGCTCTTAGCCCCACCTCATTTCAAGGTTTGCCAGAGGATGGTAAGGATGGAATTCCTGAAGAACAAAGTAAACTTATGGAAGTAGCTCCACCTGCGAAAGAAAATCCATCCAGGGTGGGCAGGAAGAAAACAACTTCTTCCACTTGTGAAGAAACAACTCCCACTTCTCTCAGGGGAAAACCCAACCTTCCCAGAGGCAGAGGCCAGAAGAGGATTCTTAAAGAAAGTGAAGATGCATCTCCACAGAATAATCCATGCCAGGGAAGAACAAGGCAACTGAGGAATAATAGGAGGAAGGTGGAATTCACCTTAGAGGCAGCTACTTCTACTTCTCTCCGTAAAAGCGGTGACTTGCCAGAAAATGGAAGCACTCTGGAAACTCAGGATTTGAGTGGGACATCCACTGGCTCTGAAGAGAATCAGTCTGAAAAAGGCCAGGAGGGTGACCCTGCTCCACAGGCAGCCCCCCCTTCTCGCAGAAGGAAATGCCAGCTGCCAGCAGAGGATGTGGCACCCAAGAGATTAAAATCAGGTGAGGCAAGGATTGGCTTTCTCTTTTCTAAGGGTGGCTGAGTTATGTGTAGATACAAGAGTGATGTGTGCAGAACTCCAGGGGCTGCTGATGGAGAGCACAGAATGATGGGATCATTTAAGTTGGAAAAGATCCAAGATCCCAGCTCCATTCCCATCTCTGGACATGCTCCAGCCCCTCCATGTCCTTCCTGAGGGACCCAAACTGGACACAGCACTGGAGGTGCCTCCCCAGTGCCCAGGATGGGGGACGATCACTGCCGTGGTCCTGCTGGCCACCTGAAATATTCCCTGGAGTTTTCAGCTTGACTTAAAAACTCCCAATTAGAAAATATTATCAAATGAATGCCTTGAAGTAGAAATGACAGCAACTCTTTAGGGCTACACAGTGAGGAATTTCCTGCCCTAAAACTTCCTCTGTTTTCATTTTTGCAGGACTTTGGTGTTGGTTCTGTTTTAGGTTTACATATCAGTGGAAGGAATTTTAGCTCAAATGGCCGCTAATTGGTTTTGGTGCTCTCATTAATGTTAACCTACTTTCAGAAATAGCTGTAAATCCTCAGGGATCCAACTTAAAGGATATTGGATGTGCAGAAGTGTGGGGTTGGTATCTGGTTTGTTGAATTCAGAGATGTAATCTTTGGAATGTTGTCATTGGGGACATTTCCTGTCAAAACAATGTAGGTGAAGATGGAATTTTGTGGAAAATGTTTGATTGATGATACAAATTGACATTTTTCCATGTGCAAATAGGGAGTGATGAAAATGGGTCCCTACAAAAAGGAAGAAGAAACAAAACTAAAGAACTTGGAGAAGAGGATGCAAGGGCAGCTCAGAGCACTGGAGGGATGGACAGGAAGACAAGGTCCAGCAGAAGAACACAGAAATAGGAGTCCCAGAACCAGTTTTTAAATCAATTCAGTAATTCCAATTACAGGTGGTTTTTTTTAATGTGAATTGATTTGCACTCAGATTTTAAGCTCAGATTTTTGATAATTCTATGGTTGCTTTACAAAGTATATTTCTTAATGTGTTTACAGATAGAAGGTAGATAGTTTTTTAGTAGCTTTGCCAATGTGTGGTGGTTCCTAAACCATGGGGTGCTTGTGCAAAGCTGCAAACAGGAAATACATTTTGTTATGCCAGTATTTCTCTCCCTTTTCCTGTTGATCAATTCAGCAATCAGGAAGCCATATTACTGCCAGCTGAAGCAATTTTCTACTGAAATTTTCCTCTGCTTAAGTTTTATTTTACATTGGAGTTCTGTAAATATTCTTTAAAAAAAATTGCAGTTGTATTAGCAGAATTATGATGCTGAATTTTTGATAAGTTTTTTTTTTTTAAAAATCAAAGCTTGTATTGAAAAATGCGGATTTCTAAGTCATTAAACTTGTAAACAATTGGGGACTGGTGTGGGTTTTTGGTTTTAAGAATGTAATTGATGCTGTCCTACGAGTTCATTTCTAAGGTTCATCCTCTTTGGTTGGTGTGGTTTGGAGATACAATTTTTAGGACCTTTTACAGGTAATTTGTCCTCAAGGCTGGGGGCTTCTTAGATGCAGAAATAGAAAATTCAGCCTGGGCATCAAACGTCTGCGCAGCTCTTAGGCCTGACTTAAAATCCTCCGTGTTTATGTGGTGTGTGGGGAGTTAGGAATGGTTCTGCAGCAGAGGAGTTGGAATTGCAACTGTTAAGCTTGGAAAAGACCCTAAAGATCAACTCCACCCATCCCTAAGTGCCACATCCACACGGCTTTTGAGCACTTCCAGGGATGGGGACTTCAAGACTGCCCTGGGCAGCTGTGCCAGGGCTGGACAAACCTTTTCCATTAAGGAATTTCCCAATATCCAACCTGCCTCTCCCCTGGCCCAGCCTGAGGCCGTTCCCTCTCTCCTGTCCCTGTTCCCTGGGAGCAGAGCCCGACCCCCCCGGCTGCCCCCTCCTGTCAGGGACTTGTGCAGAGCCACAAGGTCCCCCCTGAGCCTCCTTTGCTCCAGCCTGAGCCCCTTTCCAGCTCCCTCAGCTGCTCCTGGGGCTCCAGCCCCTCCCCAGCTCCGTTCCCTGCCCTGGACATGCTCCAGCCCCTCAGTGTCCTTGTAAGGGACCCCAGCTGGAAGCTTTGTTTGGATGTTCTCAATTCCTCTTTTTGGGAATGAGATCGAGTGACCCTTTCTTTAGTTGAGTTCACATTTGTGAAGTCTTCCCTTCAAAATCCAAAACAGATGAAGAAATGCACTGGGTAATGGCCAGACATCAAACCTTAGATGTGATATAATAAGATTTTTTTTTATAATTTACTTTGGATTTTTTGCTTGTTTTTATTATGTGGGGTGTGCTGTGCCCATATCCACAGGGGGTTTTTATCAGATTAGAATGCACTTTTTTTAAAAATCTACTTAATTCTAGTGTGAAAATTCCAGTCTGTCCATACATCCAGGGTTGCTCCATCCCAGGTGCAGAATCTGGTACTTTCCCTTGAACTTCACATGGTTGGTAGAACTGGAATATGTTATGGTGGGGTTTGTTTGGTTTGGTTTGGTTTTTTTGGTGGGCTTTTTGTGGGTTTTAGAACTCATTTCCCAATCATGACATTCCTAAAACTAGCCTTGAAATCTCAGAGGAGAGAAAATTTTACCATCTCCCCTAAAATCAAAGCTGTCTCCTTTGTGTTAGCAATGCCAGTGCCATGGTTGGGAAATACAAAGATCCACAGGAATGTTTTTCTGCTTCTAACAAGTGGTTTGGGGTTTTTTTTTCTCCAGTCACTGATCTGTCACTTTTGGCTTTGGTTCTAGTTCAAGTCTAACAGGAGCTCAGCTCAGATTAAATGCCTCAGTTCTCCTCCAGAGCTGGGGTTTCTCCCCTTCCAGCCAAAACTATCAGGAATTGTTTGCTGCTCTCATTCCCACTTTCCCAGGCTGCCTCCCTGGATTAGGTCTCGAGGAACCCTGGTCCCAGTCTTTTCTAAGGTAGGCAGCAGAGTCTCTCCTTAGGGAGTGTATCCTGGTGCTTTTGTAGGATTTGGAGAGATCTCAGATCCCAGTTTTTGCAATGGCAGGAGCACAGATCCTGTGGAGATCTATGGAAGGCCGGATCTGTTCCGTGAAGAGATGGACAAAGGCAGGATGGGAATTTCTAAGGTAAGAAAGGTTAATTTGTGGAAGTCTCTCAGGAAGTGAGGATGTGTCATTTTTGGGAATGTTCTACAGCCAACCAGGGAAAACAGGAGTTTAAGGTCCATGGCTGATGAATCTTATGTACATAAACCTGGATTGGGTTGTGGGGACGCTGCAGCCACACAGACCATGGCTTTGCTCACTATCCAGGACATTTCCAGAGGAGATTTACTCTGCTCTTTTGTAGAACTGATATTTCACATGAATTCCTGCTGATTTAAATTTGATAAAGATGTATTGTGTGGGCAGCTACATTTCCACTCAGAAAATCTGAACCTGCAAATCGACCTCAAGGCAGATAATTCTGAGGGAGAGCTCAGACAGATCTGTTACCTGAGGAGTCAGCCAAAGAAATCTCTTTTCTCTAGGAAATTTCTTCCCCAGGTAGGAAAAGTTCATTGCAGACTTTCTGCATCATCAATCTTTTTGGTTTCTAATCTGGGCAGATGATTTTTTCTTAAGGAGAGAAAGAAAGGAATGAATGAGGCATCAATAAAAAGTCAGGAAGCAGAGGTTCGCCTTACCCATGACTTCTTGCATTTACAAGTTGCTGGGTGTAGATAGATCTATGTATCTTTTATATCTACACATTTTTTAAAAGATAATTTCTCCTGAGATTTTGAGTGAGTAGTAAGGAAGATTAAGCAATTTAAATCTTGTTTGAATAGAGAGCAACCTGTTGATGATATTGATGATCACAGCCTCATTTAGGTTGGAAAAGCCCTCTAAAACCATCAAGTCCAACCCCAGCATTTCCAAGGCCACCACTAAGCTGTGTCCCCAAGTGCCACATCCTCATGGCTTTGAAATCCCTGCAGAATATTTATTATTTAAGCAGGAGCATTATTTTTCCAGGGGTGTTGGTTTGAACATCCTTTAGATGGCATTGTCACCGCTGTGCTGTCAATTGTCACCGCTCCACATCCGTTCCCTGTGGGAACCTCCCTCGATACTCTAAATTCATCTCCACACTTATTAAAAATAGATGGACTTTCTGCTTCCACGACATAAATAAGGTTGAAAAATCAACTTGATTGTCACAGAGAGTATCAGAACCTTCAAAACTTTCTGACAACAAAACTGGATTTTAATATTTCAGCCCTGCATTGCAATCAATGCCACAGTTCTGCCTCTTCCTGACAGTCTTTCATATCCAATTTCCTTCTGGACTTCTGCGAGTTCTTGCCTTGAAAGAGTTCCTTGACAGCAGGATGAGCTGCTTAATTACATGAAATATGGAAAGAAAACTTGAATTGGTTTGGATTTTGCACCTTTTAATTTGTCTCTTTCCATGGCATCCCTCTCCTGCCCTGACCCGGAGGTGTGATGCTGTTTTGGGAGAACAGGAGCAGTGCAGTTGTTAACCTCGGAGCTGAGCTGTAAACACCCCCAGAATTTTGGGAAATTCTGTAATTTCCCAAAGGCTGGGCTCTGGTGGAGGCAATTCTCACAGATTGAAAGCTAGCAGGTAATTGAGGATCTTTGAGGATGTTGTCTCCATAGATTCCTGCTCCAGCTTCCTCTCCCTGTTCCTTTAGAATATAATTTATGGCTGGTACTCAGAGGAGGTCACAAAAAAAAATTCCTTCAGACAGGTGGGAGCTCCCACCCTTTAAAAAAAATTCCACATGAGGTTCCCTGCCACTCCAAAAGTCATAATTAGTGAATATTCTCAGGCTTGCGACCAGAAGCTGGAATTTGTGGATAAAATAAACTTGAACATCTCATGAAGTAAATTTTCCTTCTGTAGTACTAAAAAATGTAATTTAAATATCAGGGCTGTGGGATTATCTGGGAAGTTTTTATGGTGCTCAGGGCAGGTATTGATGTTTTTGTGGTTCTGTGAGTGGCAGGTAGGTCAGGACCTGTCTGTCATCATGGTTTGTCCTCACTGGGTCATCTTTATCATAAAGTAGCAGTGGACATTAACACTGAAAATTGGGAAAAATCAGTGTATTGGAAAACTAAAAACCCAATCCTGTTCTGATCTTCAGCATGATAAACTTCTCTTTTTTATTGTAATGAATTTAAGCGAATTCTCCATATTAATTTTTTGTCCAGAAGGACTTTTTAGATTCCAGTAGATTGCAGGATTGTGCCTGGCTAAAATACACCCTTGTAGTCCCAAACTGATGTTTGATTGCCACAGGTTCTGTAGGACAGAGGGCAGAGGAAGCAATGAGTAAAGCATTCTATATTTCACTGGAAACAGCAATTTTAACAAGAGACCTCCAGTCAGAATTTGGAATTAAGGAGAGGGATACCATAAAAACATGAAAGAAGTGCTTCAATATCTACTCACTGCTGGTTCTGAGCAGCATCATTCAGGATCACCTTGCCCAGGAAATACTTTTAGCCAAAGCCAGAAGAAATCAAAGCACTTTGAGATAAATATTCCTGTATCTGTGTATCAGGGAAGAAACACTGGCAACAAATCGGTGGTTTTAGCACCACTTTCAGTGCTGCTCTTAGAATTATCTGAGTAAAGTTACTACATTTGAAAACTTAGGGTATTTAGATACAAAAATCTTGCCAGAAATTTCCTTGTGGCTTGTTTTCCCTCCTAAAATTAGCTGGATATTTAAAACAAGACCTGTGTGAGAGAAGTCTCACTCCTCAGTATTCATTTAGGAAACTAAAAAACCCAATTTTGACTTCAGACCAGCAGTTTAAAAAATGCTGAATCAAATCCTTCAACACAAATGTCCAAGCTCCAGGAGAGGCCTGGACTAATTGAACTGCAGCACTTTGAGAGAGGAGTTTAATCCAGGTTAGCTCAAGTTTAAACTTGGATAGACGCAATAATTTGTTGGATTGGAGTTGTTTTTATGTTCTACCACAAGAGAAACCTGTTAACAATAAAGCACAACTCTTTCACTAAGCAAGGCACTTGTGATTTCCAGGAAAAATACCATTTTTTTGCTATTTGTGGTAGGAGATCAAAGGACTGCACAGATTTGCAGCCATCTGAAAAGCAGAAGCTTATTTCTGCATTTCTCAATTTAATTCTAAGTAAAAGTTTATTTCAAAAGTGAATTTAATGTTAATATTTAGCTTTTTAATAGAAATACCATTATAAAGTGTTACGTTAATATGAAATTATTGTATAATGGTTTTTTATTTAATATTTAGCTTTTTAATTTTCTTAATATCATTTTCTTCAGTGAGAGGAGGACATTTGCTAGGACAAGATATAAGTGCTGGCATGGTGGAATGAAAATTGGGATTTTGTGCAATTGGAGAGTTTTCCAGGCTGCTTGATGGAAGAATAGAGGGAAATCTTAGTGGCTACTGCATGGCACAAGAATGAACTCCTGATTTTCTCCTCTGCTCCTTCCAGAGGGAGCTGCATCTCCATCTGGATCTGATGCTCTCTGTTTTGCAGCTCTGGAGCTGCTTTAAATTGCAGTGTTTGTGAATACCAGGGAATGATGCAGCTTTCACCGCCCTCAAGAAGGTCAAACAGAGTTTTCTAAAAATCAGCTAATTAGAGCTCTAAGTTAGATTAGACCAGGCTCTTCTCAACCACCTACCAGCATTTATCCTGTAAATCTCTGCAGAAAGCTCACTGCCATAAATCCTTGTTTTTCTTTGAGGGAAGATATCCCACCAGCTGACCAAAACTGGGCTGGTGAACTTTGTAATTAATATTTTGCATGTGTTCATAAAACTCTCAGTGACCTATTTTTAAATAATGGGAAATGAGAAAGCCCTCTAGGAGGGTCAGGCAGATCAGAAATCATCCATGAGGCAAGTGAAGGGCCAAATCCATTTTAATTGAACCCACTGAGAGCAGCTCTTCAGTCAAAGCCTGAAACTAAGTTTAAAACTAAAGCTGAGACTTTTAGGGGCTGGACCAGATGAAAACCCATCAGCTTTTCTATGTTGAAGTTGAATCCTGTCAATTTACCAAATCTACCTTATTATACATATGCAAATCAGGGCTGCAGTGCCTTTTGGGGTGTGGGCATTACTTTATAGCCCTCCCGTTAAAATGCGTGATTTATCCCAGCCAAGTCATCCCACCAATTAGCACCAGCTCGTTTTTCTCCTCTTCCAGCGTGTGCCTCCTTTGTTGCAGTGCACATTGTTCATTAGCTGGTGCACCTCGTGCCAATTAGGGAGCGAGGCAGGCAGAAGCACTAATTTGATCGTCTGGAGAGTTGCTTCCCAAGATCCTGCGGAGTCAGCGGAGACGCGGCCGTTCCTCCAGGGCGCTTCAGCGCGGGTCGGTGCTGCCGTTCCCCCTCTGGAGAAGCCTCCTGCTTTCCATTAACTAAAGGGAAAGCCTTGATCCCGAGGCAAGGGATGGCCCTGCTCAGCCCCGCTCCTGTTTTAATGAAGGAAGTCCCAGGGCAGAGGCGGCTCCTGTGCCGCAGTGAGGCCCATTCAGAAACACGGACACCACCGTCCCATTCCACCTTTCCCAGCTTGCCCATGGCTTTCCCAGGCTCTGGCCGCAGCTCCACTGGTCCATAGGAGCAATATTGTCCATAAGCACAGCAGTTCCCCCTCGGAAAGCTCCACTGACCTGTCCAACACAATGTCAGGGAGGAGCAGGAGTGACGAACCCTTCCAGGAGCCAACATTGCAAAGGGATGTTGGATGTGGCACCTATTTCATGGAATTCTAGATCCATTTGGGTTGAAAAAGGCCTTTAAGACTGAGTCCAGCCACAAGGACCTTTAAGATTGAGTCCAACAACAAGACCTATTCCACAGACCTGTCCCTTGCTGTAATTAGAAACGTCCACTCTGAGGTTGCACTAAAACTGAGCCTAAAGAGAAACAACACCTTTGCCTTGCACACCATTGCTCTCCTTTGATGCCAACTTTTAAAAGTCCGAATTCCCTGCTAGGATCTCGGAGCAGACCTTTCCTGGTGAGACAAGACTCAACATCCAGCGCTGTAAAATCCTCCTGGAAGGTTTGGGAGAGCCCACTCTGAGCGGTCCTGCCCAGTAACCCAGCTGAAAAAAGAGTGGCCTGTGAGTGGATTTAATAACTTTTCATATTTAAAATTGCCTTGTCATTTGAGTAATGAGCTCTCTGTGCTTTCTGCTGGAAAAGATCACCATGGAGTTTTTATTTTTGGTGGGGTACCCGCTTAGGCAGCCCAGGTGTGTTGCTAACTGAACCAAAATTATTAACCTTAATACAGTTTTTAAACAATTATTAAGCTAATCGGATGCAAATTAAACAAAATGAACCTATAAATATATGTGTTTTTCAAATTAGTAATTGGATTTTTTGATGATCTTTGGCTTGACATTGATAAGCTGCTTCTCATAACAGTCTAATTAGGCAATATGTAAACTTTGGCATTCGGTTCTGTCCTAGTGGCTTTTTCAAATGATGTTTGTAAAATTTGCAATTTCATATTACAGATTAAAAATTAAAAACTGCAGGAGGCTAACATTAAAATGAGAATTCATTTCATGGAAAGCCCTGTAGACAAAATTCACCCTAATAGAATTGTGCATAAGGGGCTGCAAATCATGATCTATAGTTACACAGGGGAAGGCTTGTCAAAACCAGTATTGTTGGCCTGTAGTTCTATTCACAGTATTAAACCCATCAGTGGAGTCACTTTGGGGAAAATGCGAACATTATCAAAGAACAGTAAATTAGCAAGAAATTAAAGCATATACCCTTGCATTTCCAAAACAAAAGATCCCTTCATTAAAAACCTTTCATCAGTGGTTTAATATTCATAGCAGTAATTTGCATAACTAAATCAGTTTTCACTGATGAGAGACGACCAAAGTTTTTTTTTTTTTTTTAATTTTTTTTTCTTCGCTAATTTCTTTTTTGAATGAGCTCTCTAGTTTTTTGATTAAAATTTCACACCAGTAGTTGAGCAAAATTGAATACATGACTTCACTGTATTTGTGAGCCTCCTCCTTTTCAAGCCCGGGTTAAATGTTGCTGCTGGGTGAAAAGCAATGGCTGGGCTTGCTTTGTTTACCTTCCCAGTGTCTGTCCCTCCTGTGCCTCCCATCCCGCTGTCCCTGCTAAATGCCAACCCCAAAGCCCACGTTTGTTGGGTTTTTGGGACCTTTTCCTCACTCTCACACCTGTACATAAACACAGAGCCGGGAGATGACACGGATGAGGTAGGAATAAAGAGAAGTCATTTGAGTACACGTTAAGAACTTTCTCTGAAAGTAAAACCCTTCTTCCAAGTCCTTTTTAAATGTTTTCCAAGGACCAATTCCCCTGTGAGAAGCAGGGAGGGAAGAGGAAACATGTTTGCCTTAGGGAATGAAGGCAGAAAAGTCTTTTTCAGTGTAAATCAGTCTTTTTTTCAGGAACTATTTTAAAGTGTTGATGATTTGAGTCGGGGATTTTAAAGGTCTTTTCCAACCTTAACGAGTCTATGATTCTATGCAAAATAAATGTATTTTGTGCTGGCTGAGTAGCCTTTAATAGAAATTATTTTGAGAAATAATGAGATTTAGTTCAGTTGAAATCTTTAAGAGATGCAGTGGGCAACCAGTCGTGCAATATTTACGTGTAGGCTCTCTGGGCAGTGGTTTGTACATCTGAAATAATCAAATTTATTGGAATCCTGACGTGACCTCACAGAAAACAGCTGTGATAGCAATTAACAAAGACTTCATTTCTCCTCTAATCCAAACTTTTGGTCTTTTATTATTAGAACTGGATAGCACTACTTTAAAGCGCTTAATCTTCCCCAGTGCATCCTTAGTCAAAGGTGTGATCTCCCAAAGTGTTTCTGCTTTAACCAGCAAACAATACTCCATACAATGATGATCGATTCATCCTAATTAATACTGAAGCAGATATTGGCAGGCTCTTCCAAGTTTTTCCACCATTTTTAAAGAAAGGCCTTGAAAGAGAAGGACCTTGTCTTCATAATAACAAAGGTAAATATTTCTTGGGTTTTTGGTATTTTTCTGTCATTTCTTTGAATGATTCATTCCATGAGAACTGTTTTATTATTTGCTTCCACTCCAGAGTGATGATAAACAGTGTCCAGCTGTGGAGGAATGGAAGGAATCAAGATGAACAACAGTTGTTTGTTGTTTACGTGAATCAAATTTACTTCCAAGAATACCAAAATGTCCATTGGTTGTTTCAAAAGGCAGGGCAGGCATGATCAGAAAGCTCCACTAATCATGAATGGTCATTAAAACTTGCTTAAAAAAGAAGCAAGGGAACCCCTCTAAAATAAAGATGATGAATCTATCTGGAAAAATAAATTGCAGGACTCACCTTGGAGAGGATTGTGGAGAACTGGCTCCCATGGGAGCCACGCTGGAGCAGGGAAGGACTCCAGTCCCTGAGGAGGAAGAAACAAAGGGTGATGAACTGACCAGCTGACCATGTCCCCTTCTCTCTGTCCCCCCTGTCCAGTTCAGGGAGTGATGGAGCAGCTCTGGTGGGTCCCTGGGTCAAACCACCACACCTGGCCCGTGGTACAGCATCAGTCCATGGAATGTCCCACGAAGGAACCTGGATATGCTGAGAGCAGCCCTTCACTGTTCTGCTAAAGAGGTTTGAGTCTGGCTCGTGGTGCCCCAGGTATTGCAGTTCATGGGATTAAGGTTATATTTTCTAATATTTTTCATTAAAATTTAGCAAGGAAATTTCTGTGGGAGCAAATCCACTAAATTGGTGCCCCATGGGCTCAGCACTTCCCAATGTGCCCTCATGCCAGGGAATGTGTTTGCAGGTAAATTCATCACCTTCCAGTGCAAGCACAGGAATCTTTTCTTCACAGAATCCCACATTTGGGTTGGAAGGGGCCTTAGAGCCCATCCAGTGCCGCTGCTGCCATGGCAGGGACACCTCCCACTGGCCCAGGGTGCTCCAACATGGCCCTGGACACTTCCAGGGATCCAGGGGCAGCCACAGGTTCTCTGGGCATCCTGTGCCAGGGCCTGCCCACCCTCACAGGGAACAATTTCTCCCTAATATCCCATCTAAATCTCTGTTCTTCCTTCAGCCTTGCCCATTTTAATATAACTTTACAGCCCATGTATAAGAAAAGCAGAGCAAACTTCACTAAAAGTCCACCAAAATTCAAATGATGAATAATCCCCATTTAAAAAAACAGATTTCATTCTGCATGTTCTGTATTAATCTTCTAAAGGACAAGGCAGAAGAACTAAAAAAGGACAGAGAGATTGGTTATTTTCTTTATTTATGTAACTCTCCTAAACTTGGGTAATAAAACCCTGACTGTAGTTTAAGGATCTATATAAAAATGGTGAGGATTGAAATTTTGTTATTATTGACTTATAGCTAATAAGATTTATATTACCTAAACTATTTGTGCTTTTCTAAGTAAGTTAATACATCGATATTGCTAAACTAGAGAATTTGCTGAAAAATAAGTTTAAGTGCACAGCCTGCTTCAATTAATATCTTTCCATAGTAATTAATAATAAGTGTGTGGAATGCCCATTTTAATTTGCAAGCTGAGACATTTGGGGAGGTAAATTTACAATGTATAAGTGACTGGGTAAAAGAAACTTGCTTCTAAATCTCATCCATCTCTGTTTTGCAGTGCTGACTGTTATTGTTGTGTCCATGACTTGCCAAAATGCTCCACACAAAACTTTTTTGTGGTTGGGATTATTTTTTAAAATCGAATATCATCTGGCTCCCTAAAGAAATCCTAGTGGTAGCCCCTGACCCACATGTACATCAAGTGCTGTTCCCCCATGGCCCTGGCCTATTTATTGCTTTCCTAACTACTCCAGTTCAAACAGGAGCTCAGAACAAAATTGAAAATGAGCTTGGGGTCTTTTTCTAGTCCCAATTTGTTCACTTCCAAAACCACTACCCAATTTAGCACGGCTGCTCAGGAGAGGGCAGAGGCTGGAATGCCAGGGATGCGGGAGGGCAGGGCTGGAGTGCGCTGCCAAAACAGCATGGAAGAGCCTTCCCAGCACTGTGCAATTCCTCATCTGTGACAATTAGCAGGAGAAACTGCAGAAGGCAAAGAAAAAGGTTGTTTTTAATAGTCCCTGCTCAAAATATGCGTATTGAAATCCGTCCTGAGCTCTGGCAGCAAAGCACGTTATTCCTGAGGACTAAAGAGCAATTTATTGCTATTTATCGGGGTGCTGCTGGCTTAGAAAGGTGGAAAACACCTGATCAGAGGTGCATTTTATCAGGAAAAACATTTCTGGTTTCATTTGTCCCTTGTGCTGGAGGAAGTCCTTGTCCTGTACATAATTGGGGCTTTACTGCTCAGAGAAAAGGTTTGTGGTGGAAACAATGCCCACTGCAAAGTTTGTTGATTAACTGGTTGCCCAGAATTGAAAGATGTATTTTATTTTATATTATATTATATTATTTTGTTTTATTTTGTTTTATTTTTTATTTTGTTTTATTTTGTTTTATATTGTTTTATTTTATGTTGTTTTATGTTGTTTTCTTTTACTTTCTTTTATTTTATGTTGTTTTATGTTGTTTTGTTTTACTTTCTTTTATTTTGTTGTTTTATTTTATTTTATTTTATTTTATTTTATTTTATTTTATTTTATTTTATTTTATTTTATTTTATTTTATTTTCTACACAGGCATGGCTTGCTTTGCATGGTTTGCACAGATGCCTTTGCAGAATGGAAAAAAGTCAAGTTAAGGTAGGTGAGTGAATCTCCACCTGGGAAAAAAACATGAAAATGTAAATGAAAATTAGGAAAAAAAAAAAAAATCTTATTTTTGTCCTAGTGGAAAATCTTGAAAAGAAAATGTAGCTTTGGATTGAAGTGGTACTTTGAGATGAATCTCTGTAGTAGCCTTTGTTTTCCGGGGCTCATCCTTCTCCTGCTCCAGGCTATTTCCTGGCATCAGCAGTGGCTCTGGATCACCTGCCCCCGGTTCAGTAAATGCCCATTTGCAGTTTGATTGCTTTAGAAAAAAGAATCACACATGAAAACTTTCCTGCTATAAATTAGGAGTAAAACCAACTCATGAAACGCCAAAAACCCCACAAAGAGAAGAAGTAAAATCAAAGATTTAAAAATGAAAGTGAAAACTCAAACAAGGTTTTTGGTTTGCTGAGGTATTGATGGAGTGGTGAAAAAGCCACACACAAACATTACTCTGTGACCATTTTTATAGATTTTATTCCTGTTTTCTCCTGACATTTCCCACTTGGCTTCACATGGATTTGGTGTCAGGAGACACCCAGCACACGGCAAAGCAGGTGCTTGGTCTGGGCAGAAATAGAATCACACCTTTAATGATCATTTTCATAATTAATAATGATTTTTTAAAAACTATTTTTGCTTTGGAAATATCAAGGTTGCCTTATGTCACCTGTGCTTTTAAGGAGCACTTACTCAAAATGCATGGACTGGAACCTGGCATTTATATGGATGGCACAGGAAACAGCTTCCTCCTACCATTCATTATCCCTCAACTGGAAGCTTTTATTCTTGTCAGGTAGAAAAATCTCTTCTATGCACAGGTATAAATATTTTTCAAAAAGAGTGCAATGGGATGGAAGATTTCAAGAGTTTGGTATGAATGATATGGATACGATTTTGCTGGTGTAAGTGAATTAAAGGTGGATTTGGCAGCAGAAAAGATGAAGGAGTTAGAAGTGAATGAAGTGTTTGTTACAGGATTTTGATCTTCTTACAAAATTGTCGGATCTGATTTTTTCAGAGGCTCTCACCTTTCCCTTTTGGCCAAGAAGCCCAGGGTTGTTCCAGGCATTGTCACATTAATAAAACCCAAATAGATTAAAACCAGTCAAGTTACAGCTGCTTTCTGTCCTCCCCAAGTCCTTGTCCCACTGGGATCAGCCTGCAAACAATATGAACTTCCTTCCCCTGCCCTGTCATTTCTTTCAGGTAAAATACAAAGTCCTTGGAAGAAAATAATAAATGTTTCCTTCCAGCTGTGACTGCCCTAAGACACAGCTGGAAACACAGAAGTTCTGTGTAGGTTTGTTAACTGGGGTTGTTCAGGAAACATTCCCAACGCCCAGAAGAATTCCCATGACCCGATCTCCCTGTAGATCCTCAGGGTCACAGGCTGAGGGTGCTTTCCCAGAGACACCACGGCCATGAGGAGAAAAGGAGGGAACAAATTTATCACTTTGCTGCCAGGATGTGGATTTGATAGATCCAATTTCCCAGTGCTGCCCCTCCTGGATCTCCAGGACACCCCCACTGGAAGTGTTCTCCTCAGAGTGGTTTCTCCACCCTCTGCCCTGGAAGTGCTGCCCAAGCAGAAACTTTTCCTCCTCACTTCCCAGTGCAAATGCCAGTGGATCTCCTCCAGCGAGGAAGCAGCTCCAGGCTTGCTGGAAGTGCTTTTACCTTGTCTTAGGCATTGTTTTATGTCTTCTTTCCAGTTCTGACAAACTCCAGGACTACTGGGAGGCTCCCAAGGGCTTGGGCCACCTCATTTTGATGACCCAGCTCAGGACAAGCAGCGCTGACTCCAAAAGCGACAAATTCTCAGACAATCAACTCAGCACCCTTGCGTTCCTTTCCACGCTCCCATGGCAGCACTGCAGGCAGATGTTACGCCCTGAGCCCCACTTTTAGATGCTCAGCTTGGAGCTTTTCCAGGGATCCTTCAGGAGAGAGAAAGAAGAGGCAGCCAAGCCATGGGATATCCACGTGGTTGGGCTCCCTTCCTCAGCTTTCCTAAGGAGGGGAAGAAATCAACCCTGTGGCTCATTCATTTCAAAAGAATTTCTTCTCTACAACCATTTTGGGTTTGCTTGACAAGGTGTTGGTAGTGGGGGTGGCTTCTGGGAGGAGCTGCTGGAAATTTTCCCCATTTCCCACAGAGCCAATTCCAGCTCCAGGACAGACCCACTGCTGACCAAGCTGAGCCCTGCAGAGATGGTGGCAGCAGCTCTGGGATAACAGGGTCAAGAAGGGGGTAAAAACCCCTGCACAGCTTCAGCTGGACAGGGGAATGAGGAGATGGAAGAGGAGCAGCTCTGCAGCCCCCAGGGCAGTGAGGAAGGAGGGGCAGGAGCTGTTCCAGATGCCAGAGCTGAGATTCCCCTGCACACGTGGAAAGGGACCCAGGCTGGAGCAGGGGAAGGGTGTGAGGGTGATAAACTTTCCCCATTCCCCATCCCCCTGTGCCTCTGCGAATGTGGAGGGAGAGAAAATGGGGAGTGAAGTTGAGCCAGGAAGAAGAGAGGAGTGAGGGGGAAGGTTTTAAGATTTGGTTTGTATTTCTCATTATCCTGCTCTGATTCTGTTGGTGATAAATTAAATTAATTTCCCCAAGTCGAGGCTGTTTTGCCCATGAGGGTGAGGGGTGAGTGATCTCTCCCTGTCCTTATCTTGACCCACGAGATTTTGGTTATATTTTCTCTCCCATGCCCAGCTGAGGAGGGGAGTGATGGAGTGGCTTTGGTGGGCACCAGCCAGGATCAACCCTCCACCATCACAGTGCTCTTGAATATTGGCACTGTTGCAAACTGTGCATTCTTTGCTATTCCAAAAACAAATTAGATAATCAAGTCACAGCATTGGAAAGTGGCTGCTGTGCATGGGGAGTTACTATGTTTGATCAAAAATGTGATGAGTTTAAGGTACACAGTTCACAAACTCGAGTGGCTCCTCAGATTAAAGGCTGCCCAAAATCTGTGGAGTCCCGTTCTCCAGAGAGCTGCAATTGGTGCTTGCTCAAAACCAAAAATGAACTGTGGTCCTTTCTGTGGCCAGAACTTAATGTTTGCTCAGTTAACTTTATCTGCAAGCTCCATTTCTGTGAACATTTAAACAGAATTGATGTCTGTGCATGTCTGTACCAAGTATAAATTTTAAAAAACTGTTGTGGTTTGTGTTTCAAAGAGCACTTCAAGAAAAAAAAAACAAACCCACATTGAACTAAACGAGAATTAGAATTAAAAAGTTAAAAGTCTTTGCATGATCTAAAATGAAAGATAAGGCATTGATCAAAGGTTTTACCTTTATAATTAGGTAGAACCATAAGAACATAGAAGCTTTTCTGTTCCTAAGTATCACCTCTAAGCAGATTGTGTAGTAGAGAAATGACCAAAGCTGTGTGTGAGTGTGCATCTCTGGGAGAATGCATTGGTCATCCTGACTTTATTATTGCAGCTTGGAAATAGAGCTTGGAATTTGGAAATGTTTTTCCTATCTTTCTCTCTGAAGTTGTAATTCCCGTATCAGGGGTTTGTCTGCCTCCTCCTCTTTGAGTTCCCACTGTTTCCTCTCTCATAAAGTGGGTGAGAATTGATAGAAAATCTGGGCACAAGTTTCCTCCAGGACACTGCAATTCCCATTAATTGTTGTAATTCTTTCTTTGATTGGGGCGTCTTTATTTGTTTTATTTTTCTTAAGGTCTGGAGCACCTCCTGTGCTACCTGTGATGCACCAAAGTACCCAAAGATTTTGCTTCTTTTCTTGGTCCTGGACACTTTCCAGGTGGAATTTCAACTTCTGCTTCATGTAGTGCTTCCCATCCTGCTGCTGCTTTCCCTGCCTTTCTGTGGGAATCTCTTCTGATTAGGATATCATCTATACTGGGACAGTTCCACACTTTGGGGGGAGTGAGAGATCTGTAAAAATTCTGCAAGTGCAGCATGAGCTGTGTGAATATTTATACCCCTGAGGTATTCTGCACCCTTCCCCACAAGCAAACCGTGCTTTATCCTATTCAGGGAGTCAGGAAATCTGTCCTAAACATCCAGGGTAGCCCCCCAAGCACGAGCAGCCCCTGGATCAGCGTCACCACCTGGGCAATATTTGGAACAGCAGCAGTTAAAGGTGCATAATTAGCGTGTAATTGCTGGTAATTAACTGTAAAACGTCGCCGCCCAGTTGCCTTTTTTACCGGTCCCACTGGGGAATTATCAGGTGAACTATTTCTCTCAGGGATGCCTTTTTTTTCCCAAATCCACCACCACCCTGTCAGCCCCTGGAAGCGCCGCTGTTGCCGCGGGGTGCCGGTTTACAGGAGGGATTTTGGGTTGGATTGGCGTCTCTAAAAAGCTGACAAATTCTTCTGATTCATCATTTTATTTGTATCGCCAGCAGCCCAGTGGAACTCCACAGTTCCCTCCGGGAGTTCCCAGGTTTGCCCACGAAGTGCATCAAATCCTAAAAGGTTTATTCGGGCAGCCCCAACAAGCAGTTCAACCCTTTTTAACCAGTTTCCCCCCAAAATCCAGACAGGAACTTTTGCTGTAGGAGCTTTTACGGGGTTGTAATTAAGTCCTCCATTTAATCCTCCATCCTGGCCACAATTGAGGTCGGTGGCTTTCTTGGAAAGTTTGATGGTAAAATTAATGTTCCATTTGGGTTATTCAGGCAAGAAAAAGAAGTTTCCAAAGGGAATTCCTAACAGCCCAAATTCCTGGGAGCAAATGGTGTTTCTAGTAAGTCAGAGCTTAATTCAGGTGCTGTTTATCAAGGCCAAGCCTAAGGAGCATTTCTGAGATCACAGAGCGACCAAGGAGGGCTGAGGGGATGCCCCACCACAGACAAAGGTGTCAATAATATGAAAAACGTGGAATTTATTATTTCAGGCTGCACCAAGCTGTGTGACAGAGGATCAAACTCTCCTAAGAGCCTCTCCAGCCTTGCAAAGGCACTGCCTTCTGCCTCTTAGGCTTGGGTGAAATGCAAGT
The DNA here is from genome assembly GCF_041296385.1 of Aphelocoma coerulescens. Classification (NCBI taxonomy): domain Eukaryota; kingdom Metazoa; phylum Chordata; class Aves; order Passeriformes; family Corvidae; genus Aphelocoma; species Aphelocoma coerulescens. Next base: position 35,021,001 of record NC_091020.1, read on the forward strand.
TTGAGAGGTGCTGGTATTTGTGTGTGTGTGATCCACAGCGGGGCTGGGAAAAGAGGGATGGACACAGTGCCTGTCTCTGGGAAAACAACCACCAGAAAAAGGAATCCGGTGGTTTTTTTCCTAAGCTCTCACAATTTACACATTAAACAAGTGGTACTTAGCCCGTTTCCAGGCTGAATTATGAATCACAGACTTCTGGGAGTGCTGGCTTGTACACCTGTGAAATTGGAATTAGTGCAGGCTTGAAAATAAGCTGGCTTCTAATGCTTTCCTCATTTTCTTTCTCCTAAAGTCTGAAGAGAAAGCTCTTGTCTGCGTGCAAAAACTGCAGTGTTATAAATAATTTGTTCTGTCCCTTTCGAGACTGCCAAAATGGAAATGTCTGCTTTCAGCAGAGTTTGTTTGCTGTTGGCTTCGTTTGATAGCTGTCCAGATAAAAATATGAGCTCATATATTTTGACATATTTCCTCAGAATGTGTGTGACATCAGCTGGCTGTTGCTGTCTTAGGGAATGTCAGAGTGATGTCATGCAGCTACTTGATTTTAAATGAATTAAAGATGAAATATGACCCCTCTGTAGACTGTGGTGCTGTTTTGAAGCTGTACAGCCACATTCATTTACTATCAGCTTATGAGTGTTTCAAGTTTTGTTGCAACAGCAGAAATCTGGTGTCCAATAGATGGGAGAGATAAAATACAAAACAGAGCCAAAACAGGCTCTTCTTCAAGATATTTCTCATTGCACGCTTTGTAATTTCAATTTACATTTGCTGTCTAACCTGGTTTTCTACAGTCCTGACATTCACAAGTGCAGCCATCGACTGTTTCTCTGACTGATTCATGGAGGAATAAATGACTTAATTAATGCCTCTGCATCTTCTCTGCGCTTAAGCCAAGAGTGGGGGAACGTGCAACAGGTGACCTCAGTGCCTTAAAACCTGATGTAAATATAAAACCATGAAAATTATCTCACTTCTTCATAGACCTGCCCAATTCATATTGGGAGTGTGCTTGGCATTTCTTGCTTTGTCCAGCTCTGAATTTCCAGGTAAGGAAGTTATTCCATAGTTGAAATAACAGTGGTTTTGGGTGGTTCAGACCCCTCGGAGTGATATCCAGCCACAAACAAAACCAACCAAAAGTTCATGCCAAACCCATCATGTCTATATATGACCTCCTCTTTAAGGAGTCACAAATCTGCTTCAGTTTTAAAATTCCTCTACAATTTAAATTTCAATAAATTTCAATGAAATCTAAATTTTAAAATTCCCCTAAGATATCTGTTAAGGCCAGAGCTGTGATTTCTAATTCTGCCATGGCCTCTGATCTTCCTTTTTGACACCTCCCACAGCCCCAGCTCCAAGGAACTCCTCACTGGCACATCCCAAACTCAGGGATCCAAGTCTCATGCTTCTTTCCATGTCCTAATTCCATGGTCTCCAAATAAACAAGTGTGTAATGACTGAGCCACACCAAATTCCTTGACTTTTCTTAAAAGTCCACTTTAAAAAAAGCCTGTGACAGTCACAGCACTGTGCTATGGATCTCTAAATATCCAGGGAAATGCACTCTGTGTAATTTATAGTGGGTGCAATCACTTATTTAATGGAGATTTAATTAGGCAGAAGCAGAGGCCACGTGGACACACTTCCATAACCAACAGAAAGGCTGGAAAAGGAGAAAAATCCCCATTTTGTAAGTCTGGTAAAAGACAAATCTTCTGGGAGATGCTGTAGGATCCCAGCAAGCATCATGTGAACAATGAGTAGTCAGTAGAAGGAAGAAGAGTTCTCCAATTTATTTTGTTCTCCAAGGTTCCAACCTGAGCTTCACTTGAAATAACTAAAACTGGAAGGTTTACAAATTTAAACCCCAAAGAAGATCTTGAGTTAATCTTTTAAAAATGTGTTTATTTGTACATAGTTTCTTATCACTGGACTGAACCCAGAAGCTGCTCAAAGTTCTTGTTTCAGTCATGACCAAGTGAGAAAACCAGAGAGAGGCCCAGGTGCTCCTGCAGAGGTCTCCCAACCTTCCTGCTCCAAGAAGGAAACCCCATGGACTGAGTCTCACCCTGGAAAACTCTGGGGAGGATGGAATTCCGAGGTTGCTCCCTCAGCTGGGCTCTGCTGGGGAGCTCCAGGAGTTCAGTGATGGCACATGACCAAGGGACACTGGTGGCTGGGCCCTGGCCTAGGAGGGGACATCAGGAGCAATTTTGTCACACAAAGGGTGCTCAGGCCTTGGCAGGGGCTGCCCAGGGAGGGTTGGAGTGCCCATCCCTGCAGGTGTCCGAGGAAGCGCTGGAGGTGGCACTCAGAGCTCTGGGCTGGGGACAGGGTGGGCATCGGGCACAGCTCGGGCTCGATGATCCTGGAGGGCTTTTCCACCCTCAAGGATTTTGTGATTCTGTGGCTGTGATTCCTTCCTTCCCTCCTTCCTTCCCTCCCAAATTTTGAGGAATTCATGCCTTAAATTCCATCAGTTTACCTCAGGACTGGGTTTCTGCAGTCATGTGAAGGCTGGAGGAGCCCTTGGCACGTGGTTATCCCTGGCCATTCCTGCTGGGATCCCTGCCCACCCCACAGGGCCCTTCTGCTCCGATATTGATTAGCAAAACAAGCTCATCACGAAATTGCTGAATTTAATTTTGATCAGTTTTGTCTTCCCCCAAGGAAAATTCCCACTCATCTTTTTTTTCCCCTTTACAGGCAGTATTTGAGTTCTCACGTTCTGGATTTTACTAGTGACCATCTGGTATTTTGTAGACACTTCACTGGTGCTGGATATTGATTTCTCTAATGATTCCTGGGCAACCCGGCTCTAATTATTTGGAATTTTTTTACTGTTTTTAAAGTAGATTAGATGCTATTTTTGATGTTGGCTCTGGTGATTTGCTTTTTCGTCCACAGCAAAAATAGACCATGCCTAAAATGAAATAACCAGGCTTTTCAGCTCCATATTTTTAAAAGAAACTTCAAAATACATCATGTTCTTGCCATGCCATGGAGACTGCAGTTTTATTTGTTGTGCTAAGATGGCCTCTGATGTGTTTTATGGAGAACTGTGGCTTCCAGGAGATTTCTCAGCTCATCTGGTGAGCGAGGGCATGGTGTGGACAGATCCCTGCGGGGTCACACACCCACAGGGTGACAATGTTCCTGTGCTCCCGGGCCCTGCTCCGAGGGCTGACGTTGGGCTCAAGGCTATAGCCCCAGAGCAGTGGCCAGGGAGCCCTTGGAGCAACTCTCCAATCTCACCTCGAGCTGGGCAGCAGCGGAGCAGCACAAAGACTCTGGAAGGTCGGAGCTGTCCCAGTTCTGGGGGCTCTTGACAATATTTCCTGAAGCCTGAGGTTGGCCTTTCTGTTGCTTTGGGATTATCACGACTCTCCCGGACTGTTCTTGGCTGTACAGCTCATGAAGGTGCTCAGAGGGACAGGCTGAGACACAGGCACCCAGCACGGGGTGTGGAGCTGCTGGAGCAAACCCAGAGAAGCCACGGAGTTGCCCCAAGGGCTGGGAAATCTCTGCCCTGGAGCCAGGCTGGGAGAGCTGGGGGTGTTCACCTGGAGAGGAGAAGGCTCCAGGGAGAGCTCAGAGCCCCTTGCAGGGCCCAAAGGGGCTCCAGGAGAGCTGGAGAGGGACTGGGGACAAGGGATGGAGGGACAGGACACAGGGAATGGCTTTAAGCTGAAAGTGGGGAGATTTAGATGGGATATTGGGAAGGAATTGTTCCCTGGGAGGGTGGGCAGGCCCTGGCACAGGGTGCCCAGAGCAGCTGGGGCTGCCCCTGGATCCCTGGCAGTGCCCAAGGCCAGGCTGGACACTGGGGCTGGGAGCAGCCTGGGACAGTGGGAGGTGTCCCTGCCCATGGCAGGGATGATCTTTAAGGTCCCTTCCCACCCAAACCATTCCATGATTCCGTGGTAGAAGGAAGCCCAGCTGGCTCTTGTAACCTCTGTCCAGGCTGCAGCGTCCTGCAAGTCTGGGGAGTTGCTCCAGCCTATTTGTATCTCACAACAGGAGAAATGATCCCAAGAACCTCTTGGAAAACTCCTATTTTTGTTGAAACTTCCTCCTGCATCCTGTTCAAGCATTTATAGCAGTTCTGTTTTATCACCCCTACACCAATATTGAAGTTTAATGTCAATATTAGTATGAAGTGTCTGTGAGGGTTTGGAAAATAGGAATCAGAGCGATCAAATATTTTATTTATGCACGGTAAATTTTTAAAGTCTCCCCTGCGTTTTGATCGAAAATGCATATTACTGAACAATTTACTTTCCAAAGTCTGTCTCTGATGTAAGATTTATCAGGGATCTGCCATGGGCTGATGGAAACATGGCAAAAGTCAACATTGCCCTCACCTGCACCCCGGGCAGTGCAGTTGAAAGGTCTCTGCTGTTCTGGGCTTCCTGTGTTAAAAGGAACAATAATTCCGAACTCTGGGCAGGGAGTGGTGCATGTCTGGAGCGATGAATGGTGAAGAAATGGGATGATATTCCCTGATCCTTTAAAACTCCCCCCTGGCACGGCCCCGGGGCTCCTGCCTGCTGCTGCTGCTGCCCCTGGAGCTGCTCCCAGCGCTCCAGGGTTTCAGCTTTTTCAGGGAAATTCTCTTGCTTCTGCTCTTGGGAACACAGAGCAACCCCCTGTAAATAATAGTAACAACAACAACAATATTAATAATAAGAATAATCGTGATGATATTATTAATAATAATTAATAATTAATAGCTCCTAGGTTTTTATTTCTAAGGTAACATTTTCCCCATGTTTTCCTTCAAAACAAAATGTTCTAAGTAAGAATAATAATAGTGTGAAAATGAAAAAAACCCACCTCCCTTTAGAGACAAATTTGCTCGTTCTTAGTAAGTTTTTTTTCAATTAAAGGCAAATAAACCTGTGTGTCCTTAATTACCCTTAGTTCCTAATTAATGTCAAATAGCATTCCCTGCACCTCCAGGTTAAAAATTCCACTGTTGGAGGCTTGGACACTTTGGTGGTCATCTTTTATACCAAGAATCCCTTTAAGATATCACAATAGTTGCTGTTAAATCCTGGGAAGTGGCAGGTTATTACAATTCTTTCAATTTCAGCGTATTTCGGGGTGTGTTCTGTTCATTTCTTCTTGAAACTGGAGTTTCTGACCGTGTAAGATGACAGAGGCTTGCAGCTGGTCCCTCTTTCCATCCCTTCTCCCACATTTCCTCTCACACCTTCAGAAAACGAGCCAAATCCCAGGACAGCTTGAGGCAGTTTTGCAAAGTCTTCATTGTGGATCTGGCAGTGGCCTCTTGGTTCTCCCTGAAAATCTGCTTTGTGCAGAGCAGCCTAAATTATTATTTTGGTTTAATATGCACATTTACTGTAGAGTTATGGAATTCTAGAACCCTGGCGTGGTTTGGGTGGGAAAGGACCTTAAAGTTCACCCACTTGCACCCCCTGCCATGGACACCTCCCACTATCCCAGGCTGCTCCAGCCTGGCCTTGGACACTTCCAGGGATCCAGGAGCAGCCACAGCTGCTCTGGGAATTCCCTCACAGCCAGGAATTCCTTCCCAATATCCCATCTAACCCTGCTCTGCCTCCCCAAGTGTGGCCAGCTGCGAAGTTTTCCTTAAATCACCCATACCTGGCTGAAGATCCTGTTCCTGATTTAAATTGAAAGGATAAATCTCTTCATGGCAGAAGAAAATCTCGACTTGGATTCCCTCTAGAAAGGGAAAAGCAGGAAGGTGAGTGCCAGGCACATCCCAGGATGGAGCTCATCCCTAGCTTTCCAGATTTGTATTTTGTTCCATCCAGGACCAAGCGTGTTATCATCAGGAAATAAATAAGCTGATAATAGATTTTTCCTGGGCAGGCAGGCAGGGATTTCCAACCGTGCATCCCACATGGCAGCAGGGAGCTCTGCAGTCCCACGTGACCTCCCACTTGTGTCACTTCTGCTGCTCATCAGAAACAGCTACAACTAAAGACAACACCTCAGTCACTCTAATTGTCACCATTTTTACAGAAAAGGCTTTAAAGATTGACTGGAACCACACCTCTCCACCTGAGTTGTCCCACCCATATCCCAGGAGAGCTCAAGGCTCTCATTTGGGTCCCAGTTTGAAGGGTCACCAGAGAGTTGCCTTTAACCCTGCTGATCTTCCATCCTGGCCACAATTTGGGTCAGCAACTTCCTTGGAAAGTTTGACAACAAAAGTAGTGTTCCCCTTGGGTTGTTATCCAGGTAAGAAAAATCAGGTTTTGAGGCTGTTGGTTAAAAACCCGGAGTTGCTTATCCAGCCTGAGCTCCATAGGAACGCCGCCTCCTCTTTATTTTATCTTTTTTTCAGGTGAGCCATGACTTTTTTGGCATGGAAAGGATCACTGCTGGTTTATTCCTTCCCTCAGATAACTCCAAAGCACACGGATAAGCTTTGAACCTACCACTGGTGCCCTTTTCTGCCAAGGTTGTTCGCTGGCACGGGGAGCAGCAGTTTGTGATTAATCAAAGTGTTCATTAGAGCCGTTTATTTGCCACGGGAGCACCACAGAGGTGGTGATTGGAGGTGGTGGCAGTGACATTGCGTGAGCAGGATCCCTGTCCAAGGGCTGCAGCATAATTATGCGGCTGCTCTCATTTGCATATTGCCAGGATGCTGCCAGTAAATATTAATGGATTACTTTTTGTTCATTGAGCCCGTGTTTTTGAAAGATGCCTAAAAACAAAAAGATCATATCTGGATGTTGTTTTTTAATTTATTTTCACCTTTTTGTCTCCTTTGGAGACCCCTGGTGTATCAGCACTTTGTTTACCACAAATTAAACCTTAGCTGATTGTTTACCAGGCTGAAGACCCTTGTGCATTACTCCAGCACTTTCCCTTTTTTTAATAATCACAACCTGGGATTCATTTGCAAGAGGCCCTAATCTGCATGAGAATTATACAATTAACTTTTGATTAACCGCCTAGTTCTTTTGGAAACCGCAGTGTATAGGATACTCTGCATTTAAATAATTTTCCTTAAATTGGGAGCAGGCCTTTCATTAAAGCGGCGAGTTTGACTAAACAACAACATTTGGAGATAATCAGGGTCAAGACAATAGGCAAGGCTGCAAGGCTAGAATGTCATCTTTAAATATAACAGCTGAGATAAAGGCACCCAGATTGCGCCTTATCGAAACACAAAAAATCAAAGCTCTCTCTTGTCTGTGGCAAAATACCAGGCCCTGGTGTTTAGGGCACCCATTGTCTGGGCCTAGGAGTGTTGCAGGATTTGCATTCAGAGAGCTGGGTCTAACACACATTACATCACGTAGGGTACTTATCTCAGAGTCTGACAATAATTATCAGGAAGAATATACTCAGAATGACTTTTTTGTGATTTTTATGCATCCCCAACACAAGGAAAGGGAGATAACAGCATTATGAAAAAGGGGAGAGTCTCCAAAGGCTCTCCCTGGAGCTGCGTTCTTCGATTAAATTTGCTATGCCACTCTGGTGTGCTGAACAAGTGGAAAGAAAGACTATGAGGCTTTTATAGAGGGTAATAATAGTCCTGAACACAGCCCTTACCAAAAGATAAGATCCATTGTCAAAACAAACAAAAGGAGAGGTATTAAACACCACTTGAAGAATATCTATGAGCAAAGTTTGAAATCCTTGCCTTTTTTTCCTACCTTGAACCTGGCTCTGTGGCGTGGCCATCTTCTAACCGGGCACCTTTGCCAGCCCAGAGGCTTCCACTGGGGCTTTTCCCTCTGTCCTGCTCCGAGGGGGTTTGTGGTGGGATCTATCCATGGTTCTAAGGAAGCCAGGGAAGAGACTTAAACCATCCCAGACCAAGTTTGGTGTCTTTTCTGTGGGTTTTTTTTTGCATGTTTGTTGCCAGCTGAGGATTTTGTTCCTGCAGTGCCTTTGCTGAGGGGTGCTGTAATAATGTAATGCTCGTTTCTCGAAGCATGATTGTGGCCTTGCATCAAAGCTCAGCTCCAGCTCAGGAGAGCTGAGGGTGATGGTCACCTCAATCTACCTCGATTTGCAAGAGCATAGAGTGCCAGGAAAGGGGGAATGGCTTCCCAGTGCCAGAGGGCAGGGATGGATGGGATATTGGACAGGAATTGTTCCCTGGGAGGGTGGGCAGGCCCTGGCACAGGGTGCCCAGAGCAGCTGGGGCTGCCCCTGGATCCCTGGCAGTGCCCAAGGCCAGGCTGGACATTGGGGCTGGGAGCAGCCTGGCACAGTGGGAGGTGTCCCTGCCCATGGACTGGGATGAGTTTCAAGGTTCCTCCCAACCCAAACCCCTCTGTGATTCTAGAAAATGTATTAGAACACAGCTGAGGCATTTCTCAGCATCCTCCCTGCGTCTCAACATTCTGCCAACACCCTCTTGAAGGCGCACGAGAACTTTTCCTGGGACTGTGCCATTTGCATCCATGATCCCCCAGGCTTCCAGGAGATGTGTGAGACCAGAAACTGTGTGCTTGCAGGAGGAGCAGCTCAGCCTGTGCCATCTCTGCAGCTGCTGGAGCAGCCAGGGCTGGAGCAGATTGGAGCTCAGCTGCTGCACCTGCTTTTCCTTCTGCTGCCTCCCACCTGCTCCACAGGGCTCTCCAGGAGAGCTCCTGGAGCTCTGCTGGCAGGAGGGAACTGAATCACAGCTCCCTGACCTGGGGACTGATGAGCTGCTTTTGGGGAGGGACCAGTGAGGAAGGGCTGGAGAGGAGGAGGAGGAGGGAGGAGTGTGGGAGCGCGGTGGAGTCCAGGGAAGTGAATGATTCACTTGGCACCTCAGAAAGTTCAGGAGTTCAACCCTGACGAAGCTTTGGTGCCTCAGATCAGTACCTTTATAAAGCTGTGGCCCTTTCAAATCTTTGTTTCAACCTTCTCCTTTTTTTCCCCTTTCTCTCTTTGCTTCTTTTCCTAAGCTTTTATTGCTTTCAGGGGACCCCATTCTTCTCCTAAATTGAATCCAGGTCTTGCTTCTGTTCCCTTCCTGCTTGTTTTGCCCATTTTCCCCCCAGCCGGCACCTCACCTTTTTGTTACTGCATTGTTGAGTCACTTGTGGCATTCATTCCTTTATTAGAATGTTCTCTATGCCCGTGACAGAGCGTGTCTCACAGTGCACAAGCAGTCCCAAGCACTCAGGAATCCAGGTGAATCCCCCAGATCATGTCTAAAAACTAAGACTGTTGAAAGAAAAATATCATTTGCAACCCTGTATTTGGCTGCTGCTTTTTTTTAAAGTTTGGGGTGGGGTTTTTTTGTTGTTTCTGGGGTGGTTTTTTTTTTGTTTTTTTTTTGTTTTTTTTTTTTTTTAAGGGTACTTAAAGAAAAAAAAACCCAGGCAAAGGGAAGGAATGTGAGAAGTACAAAAGCTCAGCTTTGTGAGTAATGTGAAGTATCACGGGGCTTGTGATTAAATCTGTATATAACGTTTGAATGGAGCAGGAGGAGATACTTTATTTCCTGAGTAAATCAAAGTGCTCTGATATGGAATAAACTGCAAGGCTGTATTTATGGGCTCTAGGGCCTCGCACTCACTCCAGGGCACAGCAGCCCTAAAGTCCAAGGGTTTCTTTGATTTGGGGTGTGAGGAGCCTGTCAGTGCTTCCCAAGCTGTTTCCTCAGCTGATCTCACAAGATTGGTGAGTGAAGCCACAGCTTTGGATTTATGGAAAGATGACTGCCAGGCCCTCCACTGACACAAGCTGGCTAAAAGGGATGTCCCACAGTGTAGAACAACATGTCCAGTATGTAAACTGGGGGGAAGCTGGGTGGGAGGCACTGACTGTGGCTGGGAGATGGGCTGGGGATGGGTCAGTGGGTGCTGAGAAATTGTGTTGGGCATCACTTGTTTCTCTTGGATTTTGTTACTCTTTCACCCTCTCTTTAAAATTTCTGTTATAATTTTCATAATAATAATAATAATAGTAGTAGTAGTAATTGTTGTTGTTGATGTTAAAGGAGAAGCCACTGCCTGAGCATTCCCACATATATCAAGGGTTCACCATCCCTGGAAGTGTCCAAAACCCCTCTGGATGTGGCACTCAAGGACGTGTCTGAGCAATGAACACCTGAAACTCTGCAGTGGGGACCCCATCAGATCACAGGGATGGACTCAAGTCTCTGCCACCAAACGAACATCCCGTGGCAGTGCTGGGATGTGCTCTCTCTTTTTGGAAAGAATATGACCAACTTTGCTTTGCTTTGTGCTACCAGCATGGCTGCAATCCCGAATCAGTCTGACTGGACAGGATTGCTCAGCTCTGTTCCTGATTTCCACTTGTGTCTCCTAGGAAGAGCTCCTTTCTTTTCCTGCAGACACCCAGGATCACCCAGACTTCTTGAGGCATTTGCATTCAACGAGATCAGCCAGCTCAGAGTTTTAATTGGGTCACCTGCGTTAAATATCTTTGCAGGACTGAAACAACTCTGCCAAGCTGCCAGTAGGGATTTCATGCTTGTCATGAACTTTGAACACTCTTTAAACCAAAGTCCAGCTTCAGCTGATGCTCCTCAAGACCTGGCAGACGGCAGTGGATGCTTTTCCCACTCCCAGACAATGCCTTCCTTCATTCCAGAACCTAACTTAAAATGGTAAAAATCAACATCTTGGACAGAAAAAAAAGATGTGCTCACTTATTTCCTGACAGAGAGGAAAGGCCTTTGGGGGATCCTGAAAGCACCTACAGCTGGAAGGGATGAGAGAGGTGCAGCAGAGGAGCCCCTCCATGTGACAGAGCCTGGCAGGCCAAATCAGGAACTGTCATGTTTAAAAAACTCTTGTAGCAAGCAGGAAGGGAAGCAGAAAACCTTGGAGATGTGACAGTAGCTGTGATTTACAACCAAATTATTTAAACGGGAGTTTTCCCAGGAATTTCTGCTCTTTGCCCCGCACGAACAACTGGGAGTGTCCTGGAGTGTCCTTTGCAGAGGGGGACAGAGCCGTGTTTTGTCTCACGCTGTCTGCTGCTCCTTCTCCTGCACGTGGCTGATTTATGAGCTTTCCTTTTCCCTGCCTGTGCCTGACAGCACCACCTGGGCAGGGAGCAGGGAAGAACAAGGCAACTGCTGGGCTCCTGAGGAGCAGGAACAGCTGCTCCAGCGATGGATGCGAGGCTGGGCTGTCCAGTGAGCTGCTGATGCTGCTCCCAGCAAACCAGGCAGGTCATGGGTGACAGAATTCCCATTAATTTGATGTCATGGAAGCACTTGATTAGCTCCCTGTTACTGGAGGGGTGTAAATTTACAGTTTTATTCTCGCCCATAATACAACGTGGTGTTTATTTCCTCTGTCACACCTCCCTGGGGCTGGGAAAGCAGGAGAGGGATACACCTGGGAACTGGGAATGCATTGCCTTCCTAAAAGTCCAAACTTAACGTATAAACTTTCGCATTTTGTCTTATAAACTGTCCATTGGCATCCTCTCCTAATTAGGGACTTTTAAACAGCCTTTCTTGATAATACTTGTAATATTTTTCCCCATACTTGTCTTTTTTTTCCCCAGGAAATCTAAAGAAAATCTTGGAGATCTGTAGTTTAGTCTAAATGTGCTTAAATTGGAATTTTCACAAGGTTTTCTGCTCTTTACCCTGCATTAACAACCAGGAGCACGACTGGTGTGTGTGGGAGGAGGGTAGCAGGACTTATTTCCAGTTTTTGGAATTATCACATCCAGGTGTAAGTTTGTATTACCATAACATTTTTCACTGATAAAAATCAAAGTTTCATGGCTACATTTACAAATAATAGCCCAGGTACTCGTTGTCTTTATATCTCTGCCAGCCAAGTGACCATTAATTGGCTAAAATATTAACGATGGGTTGGCATCACCTGTGACCACCTCATTTATAGTCTTGGATGACAGGAAAATGGGACCATTGACAGGGCTGACAGAGAATTTGGGAAGGAAGGATTCTTAAGAGGAAAGAGCAAGTCTCCAAATCTGGTCACTTTAAATTAGAATTTGCAGGAAGAGGTGTCAACAGAGAGAGAGAAAGGCAAGGCTGAATGAAAGGAGAAACTGGGACCAGGGAGGTGGATCTGAGAGCCATTTGTATAAAAATAGACATTAAATATCTGTGTGAATAAGCTGCTCCACCCTCACTGTCAGGAGAAGCAGGAGGTCTTTTATGGAATATGCTGGAGAAGAAGGTGAAGAGGATGAAAGAGTAATATAAAACTGGAGGGGAAGAGAAAGAGAGGCAGAAATTTCCAGAACGGCTCATGAATCCTGGGGTTTCGTCAAAGGATGAGTAAAGGCTGCTGGAATTGGGTTGAAATTCAGATGAGGATTGACAGAACTGGGAAACTGCCCTGGATTCCCCTGAGAAAGGAGCTTTTCTCACTGCTGTACCTCAGGATTGTCCTGACCTGAGCCATTCTGGGCCCTATTTCAGATCAACCCACAGGCAAATCATACAATTTCATAATTTCGGAATAGAAGCTTCCAGCTGTTGCTCTGGGTGGATTAGACAGCCTCAGCCAGGCCTTCCAAGCTCAGTTACTGCATGACTCTCATAGACACTGAAAATATCAGTGCTTGGGAAGGGTATTTGGAATATTCAGCATCTTCTGAGCCCTTCTCCTACAGAATTTTATTTATTAATTTGCTTGTTTGTCTTTTTAAGGCGAACTCTCTCTCAGGGCAGAACAATGTGATATCTGTGTTATAGCACAAATGGGTTCAGGACAAACACTTCAGTGACCTGTCCAAAGCTGATCTGTGTGGCAAAGAGGTGAGGAATTGTTATTGCAGTTGTGCAGGTGGGGAAATGGGCTGGAGAAAGGGAGAAGCTCAAGGTCACATTGAGGGTCGGTGGCAGAGCTGGAAGCAGAACCCAGGCTCTTTCCCCCAATCAATACATGGATAACATCAGTGAGCACCTCACCTCCCTGCAACATTACCTCAGTGAGGAGCTCACTTGTTAAAAACCTCGTGTGATTAATCAGTGCTGCTGGAAACAGCACTGCAGGCACAGCGCTCCTGTTCTTGCAACTATTGCTTGATTCTCCCCCAAATGAAAGAGGATGATGTGGTGCCATGAAGAATTTTGCCTTTTCTTTTATACCCCTGTTATACCTTTTTACAATTTCTGTGTTCCTAGTGCTTTTTGCCTCCATTCTTGGACTTGTTTGTCAAGCTGAGAGACTCAACATTTTAGAAGCTTCGTAGCCAGAGATCAGTGTGGCCCAGAGCCCAAGGTCCTCTCCAGAACACATTCTGTAAACCAAGATAGAACCATCCAGGGGAAGGTTCCTTGGGGAGGGGGGCTCACTTGAGCCTCTCATTGGGGAATCTTTGATAGATCTGCTAATTAGTAACACCTCTAATGTTATACCCAATGTTGGGGCGGACACAGAGACTCAGCGGGGTGCATCTCGATGCACATGACCTGGACGTGTACACCTAAGGATCCTTAAAATAAATACCAAGGTAAAATCCCTTTTCCCCTTCTAACCATGTATGACTCTTGATTTTAAGACCAGGAAAAGGCATCAGATGAAAGGTGCTGATGGCATCAGGAAGATGCTCCTTAGGAAGAGCTAAGATGGGGTCGAGTCATGTTTTATGCTCTCTCACCTTTAAGCTGTCTTGGCCAGCCCTGGGAAGGGCAGAGAGCAGTGATGTATTTGTGAGGGCTGCCTTTTAGCTTGGCAAAAGAGTTCCTAAAGGCAATTTGGAACTGTTACAGGCCCATTGCTTGTGGTGGAGGTGCTGCCAGAGCCACTGAACAATGGCAGATATGAAAAGAAATAATTCCAGAGCATCCGTTTTGCACCTCTCCCGGTGCAGAAGGAGAGAAAAGCAAACGAGTTGCCAGATTTGGTGCTGAGCAGAAGGTGTTGGTGAGTGGCTGAATTCACAGTGCTCATTTCTTTTTGCACTGTCTTGTTTTTGACTTCCTGAGTCAGTAGAGCCTCATCTCTGGCTGGCACTGAGTGAGAACTCTCCAGTTACACCCCAGAAATGTTAGAGGAGAGCTCCTCATGCATTATCACATTCCTTTTTGCTATCAGCTCAAGGAAATGGACACTTGATTCATCTTCTCACATCTATTGATTCAATCCTCCTTTTAATTCAGCACTGGAGCAGGCCATTAGCCTCCATTCACATTGCACTAAGATAATATAACCTGATAGCTGCTCTCCTGATCCATTATGGGAGAGGGATAAAACAGTTTTGTTTCTGTGTGAGAGGAGCTATCGACTCTGCTGCTTTTACAGCGCTCGCTGTCCTCACTCCTGGATGTCTTAATGGCCTTTCACCAGGTGGGGCATTGATGGGAGCTGCTCTGAGCAGCACAGATAAAGCCTTGGGCAATGCCTTTTGCCCTGAGAAGGGACCCAGCCCTTTGCCTGGAACTTCCATTGAGTGTATTGAGGCTTGAGGAAATCAAACTCCATCTCTGCCATCAGCATCAATCATCCTTTTCCATTCCTCAGGCTGCAAACCCCAGGAAGGTTTGTGCTGGCTGGGGCCCTCCCTCCATCAGCCTCCACCAGGGATCCTCCACCTTGTCCTTCAGCCACATCCAAGCTCCAGCCCAGCTCACTGTGTGCACAGCAGAGGCTTGGTCAGACCATCCCCACTGATCTCAGGACTGAGAGCTGCTCATTTATTTAATTTTTATTTTTAATATTTTTTTTAAATTTTATTTTTTATTTATTTCTTTATTTCTTTATTTTTGTTCTCATATTTATTTTGTTTATTTGTCAGTGTCAGCCTGCCTTGTCTCGTCCACACACAGCTGCTGCCTTAGGATTCTACAAGCTCCCAAAGCCATGGAATCCCACATGGTTTGGGCGGGAAGGGACCTTAAATCCCATCCACTTCCACAGGCAGGGACACCTCCCACTGTCCCAGGCTGCTCCCAGCCCCAATGTCCAGCCTGGCCTTGGGCACTGCCAGGGATCCAGGGGCAGCCTCAATATCTCTGGGTAAACTTTAACTCCTGGGCAGGTACTCAGGGAACCCTTTTCTTTCATTCAGAAATCAGTGATATTCTGTTAATTCTCAGTTTGGGATGATCTTCTGAAGAATGTGCAAAGTCGAAAATGAGATGCACAGAGTGGAAAGTTTTTTTAAAAATCTTGCCCCAGACCTGCCTTTCTCTCTAACAGAGTTGCAGGGATCCATTTCCTGTCTATTTCTGTTTCTATTTCTCATCCAGGGTAAAATATATCAAATATTCATCATATTTTTATTTTGTCACGGAGAAAAAAAAAAAACCAACTCTAGCTTTGCGCTAGAATACAGTTAAAAATAATTAACACAATGTGTTAAAAACTCCTGGTTCTAATTGTTGCTGCCATGGAAAAGGTGCAGCTGAATTAAATTAATCCATGGGAGACTCGTTTGGTTGTGCAGTAACTACCACTGCTCTTTGAAAGGCCGTGCTTTTTTCTGAGCTCCTTATCTGAAAAGGTTTGCCATGTCTTCATGCCAGCACTTGTCATGCTTTAGAAAAATCACAAGCAGCAAAAAGTCAGAATTGTCAGTTCAGAAGACACTGCTTGTTCCACTGGGTAAAAACCGAGGAAGCAACGCCGGCAAACGATCTTTAGGAGAAGAGAAAAAAACCCAAAACCCCGATGGAAACAGCAGCGGAATGAAGATAAAAAGGGTTGCAGGCTTTATTCTCACTGAAGGTTGGCAACGGGAAAGCTGTTGGAGTAGAGGAAGAATATCTGATAGGTCATCTGTTGTGTAATGAAGAATAGAAGACAAGCCAGGAGAAGCAAGGTGATTCCAAACCTCCGAGGGATGGAAGATCTTGGGAGAGAAACATGAAAGCAATACCTTTATAAACGGACCAAATTTAATTTACTACCAACGAGCCCTGTAAGGCTGCGGGCTGACAAAATCCATTTGTAATGCTGTGGGTAAGGCTGAAGTCAGACATTTTTCTCCTGTGGAATCATTTTATTATGTGTTCATTTCTTTTTGGGGCAGGTTTTCTGATTAAAAATTACCACGAGGATGTCAAATATTTCCTTGTCCTCTGCTATCTGGGCCGAGTTACCCCTAAACCAATCCTACATATCCATCTCCAATAGGCACAAGAAAAGGGGGAACCAAAGCAGATAAATGTCATTTAAAGTGCACAATTTCCTGCAAAATGTCCACATTGTTCTGCTCTGGATGTTCCTTGAGAGACACTGGCGCTGTCAGGATGCTTTGCTGCAATATTTTAAATGCATCTTATCGAATGCGTTCCTGATTTCAAGTGGGGAGTCAGGAAATGCTCTGCATGAGGTCCTGAATGCTTTTCCTTTCCTTTGTGACACACTGAGAGATGTGAAATCTGGATCCTTTCTTTGGGGAGATGCTGGGATGGGATGGGACAAGAGCAGATTTTCACTGGATAATGGGAATGGTTTGGGTACCAACATCCTGAGGCCAGGCTGGGCTCTCCTTGGCTGTGGGGAGGGAGAAAAATGGGATTTAAATTGAATTTCTAATTCAGTGGTGGGCACAGTGACTGATATGTCAGTGGTTCTGAGGTCTGGTAGGAATTTAACAGGCTGGGAGAGCAGGGGCTGTTCAGCCTGGAGAGGAGAAGGCTCCAGGGAGAGCTCAGAGCCCCTTCCAGAGCCTAAAGGGGCTCCAGGAGAGCTGGAGAGGGACTGGGGACAAGGGCTGGAGGGACAGGACACAGGGAATGGCTTTAGGCTGAAAGTGGGGAGATTTAGATGGGATATTGGGAAGGAATTGTTCCCTGGGAGGGTGGGCAGGCCCTGGCACAGGGTGCCCAGAGCAGCTGGGGCTGCCCCTGGATCCCTGGCAGTGCCCAAGGCCAGGCTGGACATTGGGGCTTGGAGCAGCCTGGGACAGTGGGAGGTGTCCCTGCCCATGGCAGAGGGTTAGAAGGGGGTGATCTTTGTGATCCCTTCCCACCCAAACCATTCCATGATTCCATGAGTGTGAATTTTCACTCTCTGCCATGGAACTCTTTGCACTGGGAGAAGCCCCAATGTTTTGTGGTGATGAGCTTTAGTTCAGGAAGAGGAAGAAATGACCAAATCCCTCCAGATTCTGTTTCCGAGGCATGGGATACATCAGCAGGACACCTCCTTGGTCTTCCACAGCATGGAAAGGAGTTGGCTTGGGATCCTTCACTCTTCCAAGAGCCTCAACATTTCTTTGAAGGTAAAAAGGGTGGAGAAAGTGGAAGAAAGGGGAAAGTTTCCTGTTACCGACAACAGCAGGCTTTGGAGAACTGTGTCTGGTTTTAACCCTGACTTAATGGGTCAGATCTGCAGGAGGAGGAGTCCATCCCCCTTGGTCATGGAAAAAATGGCTGCAAAGGGGTTAATTTTAGGGTTAAATTAGGATAATTTTATAGAGGGGTTTATCTGGAGACAGGAGCACCTTTAGCACCACAGGTGAGCACATTTCAGAGATGCATCTCTGTGATGTAACACAGAAAAATGTCAGGGCTGTGATGTCATAATGGCACCCAAAAGTTAAATGAGTCAAAACTGAGCATTTTATTGCATTGTTACCTTGTTTTACAATCAGAATTCTTTGCAAGTGGAGTTTCTCAGCTCATTATAAGAAGCTCTGTGCATGGACACCCTCATTTTATTTCATCTTGTTTTACCAATCTAATAGAAAAACCCCCCAGCTAAATTAGGCTAAACCACTTGATTCCACTCTGCCCTTTTAAATGCTGTGAAGTAAGAAGATTATGTTACCCCCTTCCCCATAAATCAGGATTAAACTGGAGTTTCCAGGGTTTTGTGCCAACAAAATCCCCCGTTTGCTGAGCTCAGATTCCCTAATCTGAAGGCAGAGGCCAGACGAGGAGATGCACTTTGGAAACGGCAACGACCACGTTGTGTATTTGGAAGAATTTGGAATTTTTCCTTAGGCTATCAGTGCTCTATTCCCCCTGCCATGGGAAGAGTGAGTTTCTTATCTCTAGAACCCCTTTTCTTGCTCAGTGTGGGCCACGTTTCCTTGTTTCTCACATGCCTGTATTAGAATTGGAAAATTTCACCTGCAGCACAACATGCATCCATTAAAATCCGTGCCAACCTCCTCTTCTCATTTTGAAGAGAATGTGAGTTTTCCTTCGTAAAATTCCAGTGGGCAATGAATTAAAAATGACAACTCTATATACGGCAAAAACAAGAAAATAAAATATACAAAACATTGCTAATGATCAGTTCTTGAAAATTTTACCAGACACGTTCTACCCAGGGAGCTAAACTCATTAGCAGAAACTGATAGGAAAGCTGAGAAACTCCAGGATGAGGCTCAGGCACAACATATTCAAATGAAATCTCTTTAGCAGAATTGTTTTGTTCCCTTCCCAGAAATATTTGGCAGCAGCATGTGTTGCTTTTTGAAAAAAAAAAAAAAAAAAAGGTGTCTGGGAGGTTATGGCATCTTGTTTGCCTGCTTGGGAGCTCTTCCCTCCTTGGGGAAGGAGAAGACCTAATGATGAGCCAAAATGTTTCCCTTTTTTATCAGGAGGGTCCTGCTCAGCCACAGCCCATCCCTGGCCCCAGAACAATCGTGGGTGTTGCCTCCTCTGGATCCAAAGGTGAGTTACAGACCTGGGCATGTTCCAAAGTCACCCAGGCCATCACTACACTGCCAGCAGTCAGTAAATTGTAATAATTAACGATACCTGGGTGACCTCACTCGATGACATTGGGGACGTTGGGTGGCAGCACAGCGCGACCCATCCTCGTCCTGCGTGTGGCACTTGAATGCTGGCACCTTCCAGGAGCAGACAATTGTTTCACACCTCATTTGCAAACTAAAGGAGATAGGGAATGAATTAAACTTCCTGCAAACACTCAGGAGGTTTACGAAGAGTCCTATCTCTAAGTCTACTGTACTGTTTGCATAAAAGAATTCGGTATCAATGTAATTATTAATGATAATTCTCAAGTAGTTGTGCTGCTTCAGGATTTTTCAGATTAAGAACGTAATGAATTAGTAATAAAATCCAAACACAAATTTATTCTTAAATACAATTTCCTTCCTGGCTGTGAATCTCCTTGTATTTATTATAAAAGATGTACTTGTTGAAGCAGCTTTCCTCTGGCGGCGTGGTTTAAAGGCTCATGTCTTCGACAAAGTCAAATTCCTGTCAGCAAACCACTTTAGGAGAAGCTTTCCTGTTCTTTGGGCAGCAAGAGGATGTGACTGATGTGTCCTTAATGAGAAATGTCTTCCAAGCTCCCACCTCATCCTACGTGCAACGCCGGCAGCACCGAGGAGCGCGAGGACTCGAAGGACTGGAGCTGCTCCTCTCCCTAATGAAACCCGCAGGACCCAGCCTAACAGCCCTGCCTAAGTGACAAAGCCAGGCCTGTTTGCTGTTGGCTGTGGTCTGGGCTGGCTGCCCCCATGCTCCTGAGGTAAATCCATTGAGGGTGGCCTGCCATGACTCCCCCAGTCGTTAACACACACCTTTTTCTGCTCCCTTTGTGTGGCACTAGGTCTGTGTGTGTGACACCACAAATCCGCGCCTCAGCCACCTGTCCTGCGCTCCAGGGAATCGTTAGGAAAGATAGGATGAATCCCAGGTGTTGGAGAAACGTGGCAGCACTTTGAGGATCCCAGCTGGGACAAATAAACCCCAAAGTTTCAGCATTTTTTGGGCACCTCAAGGTAAGCGAGTTCATTTGTGTGGATGCGGTGACACACTTTAATTTAATTAATTGTTTTCCAAGCCCATCTCTTGAAATTGCTGTCTCTTGGAATACTCACGATACAATTTTGAACTGGAGGCTGAAGCCCAGCTGCAATGTAAGGAACTCTTCCGTTCTCTCATCTTTTCTCCTCAAATCATCGCCTGCACCCAGAACACTGGTAGAAATGCTGGTACAAGTTTAGCAGTTTTGGTGAAAGATGTGTTTTCCCCAGGAAATTATAGGGCTTTGTCATCAGCTCCAGAGCAGGTTACATTTTTCTGTTGAATTTAGGTGATTTTTTGTCTGGTTTGATGTCCTGCAAGATTAGAAATAGCAAAGTTTAGTGGGTAGTGCAGCAATATCTGGATGTTGTTTTAATTCTGAACAGAGTTCTGCCCCACTATTTAATATCCAGATACAAATACACCTTCCTGGTTTGATGGTGAGGTCTCCAAGCCCTATTTTCCCATTCTTCCAGTGGATGGGGTTGCTCCATACCCACTAATCCTCAGCAGGAACCAACCACCAAGCCCAGTCCTTTCAGGGAAGCGGATGGGGCTGAAATTTTCCATAATCCAAAGAAAAATCCCATTATCTCTCCAGTTTGGGTGCCCTACCCTGTGCTAAAGGACAAAGGGAAGGGTAAACCCTGTGTCCCCTTCACGGTGATCCAGCACGTGACAACAGCCACCTTGGAACTGCCTTGGAATCTGCCAGGGATGAATCCATTCCCTCTTCCTGCTGTGGCAAGGCCTGCACTTAGAGGGGTGAAACATTGCTAAAATATTGATCACTTGGCAGGAGGAAAATCCCAGAGGAAGAAGTACTTTGGTCCTGGAACGCTCCCAGGGAAACTTGGCCCTGCCAGGATTGTTTAATGGCACCACCATGAGAAAGAATTGATGTTTGCTGAAAATGAAGATCTGCTCTTCTCCCATTTTCATTCCCAGCTTTGGCCTCCAGAGAACCAATTTGCCAAGACATCCTTTTCCTGGTTTTTAAGACCACTGGAGCACACACACTTTGCATCAGACATCCTAATCCCGGTTAATGACGGCTCCGGGAAAATTTCCATCTCGGGATGTGTTTTTCCCAGTGATCCCATTTTCTGTTCAGATTCCATTCATATATTTAATGTGAATAATGGTGGATTCCTGTTTGTTTCAAGCCACACCGGAAAAGTGGAGTTGTTTATTCCCTGATTCCAGAGGGGAGAGCTACTGGATGTGCAACATCCTGAGGGCAGGCACAAGATGTGCTGTGCTTTAGGCTTATAACTGAAGGTTAAGTGTCTTTAAAAATCATTTGCACATGAGCAGAGCTGCAGCCCCATGTGATTATTTGCCTTTCCTTTGCAGCTGAAGTGCATGGAAAATCCAAATATCCAAATTGTTCATTCCAGGCTCGCTGCTGTAAATGGTTACCTGCAGAAACCACTCCTGGAGCAGCTTTAATTTACACCATGGAGAGTGGGAAATTAGGATCAGTGGTTAATTTTACTCAAACAATACTTGAAACTTGGAATTCTTTTGAAATGTTGTTTTTAAAAACAGCAACAAAAGAATCCTGCTTTTCCCCACCATGTGGGATCCGCACTGCCAGCAGCCCCAGCTCATTTGGGGTCTGCACCCATCATGAACCTCAATATAAAACCCTCAGGGAAGCATCCTAGTTGGATGGAGCAGCCACTCCAAAACTTGGGAAAACTTGAGAGTTGTCTGGAAAAAGAATTATATTATTTGTTGTAGGAACAAGGAAGTGTTAAAAGTTCCTTGAATTTTGCTTCATTAAAATGTAGAAAATACTAAAGTCATCTTGGATTTGCTTTGTGAAGTACTAAAATTCAAAAAGAAGGGCAAAATACCGTGGTGTTTGGTTAATTAGGTAAAACCTGTGTCAAGAGTATCATTGCAGGACCCTTTGGTGAGAGGATTTGAGTTTCTAGGAAGGGAGGCAGATCCATCTCAGGGTAGAACAAGAGGAAGTGGCCTCAGGTTCCACCAGGAGAGGTTTAGGTTGGGTTTTAGGAAAAATTCCAGCATGGAAAGGGTTGTCAAACCTTGGCACAGCTGGCCAGGCCTTGCTGGCCAGCCCTGGGTTCTGGGACGGCTGCTCCTAACTTGGGGGCATTTGCTAAGTCTTTATTTAAATTGACCTCTGGGGGAAGCAGTGAAAGAGGAAATTATTCTTTATAAATTTAAATTTTCACGTGTCTTTTTTCAGCTAGTCATTCTTTAAACTTCTCACTTGTGCTGCAAGTTTAGTATATGAAAAACCCTTGTTTTTTTAACCTTTAAGTTTTTACATCACGGAATAAGGTTTCCAGCCTACCCCAGCTGTGTTTTCGAGGCATTTTGGTTCAGCTCTGCTCCCAGGAGTTTCCATGGTCATCTGCAGCCGCTGAACCCGGGGATTCCTCAGCAGGGTTGGGGCAGGGTGATTTAGGAACTGAGCTGGGCACTCCTGCACGGCCCCAGAGATGCTTTTCCCTGGTTTCTGTCCGTGTCTGGAATCTCCTCGGATCAGACACCGTGTGGCTCATCCACGCTCGGCCTGGTTTGGAATTGAATCGTGACCCTACAAATAGGAAATCACTGGGCTCTGCAGGAACAATGTGCAGTGCTGGACCTTGGCTCCACCTTCATTGCTTGCAGATGTTGGGCCTGTCCTGAAGGAACAGTGCCTTGACTCATCCTAAAAAATGTTCAACATCTGTGTAAGCACTTTAAAGTGTGACCTATGGCAGCACATGTCTCCCTCCTCCCATTTATATTTATTAATTTATTCATTCATGCTAAGCCAGAGTAAGAATTAGGCTGTTCAGGACCTGAAATTTCCCAGTTTTCAGCCTCTGTGGAGCATCCTGATTTCTGTCAGTGTGAAACTTCTCTGTGTAGCTTCACCTTTGGTTCCCAGCAGTTGTTCCACTCACAAAATCTCTCCATTATCCCACGTTTTCCTGTTTGCTGTAATGAAGACAACTGGATTTTTGATAGTCTGTTAAATGGTCTATTAAATAATGTGGTTGCTGGAGGGACCCTGGTAATGCTGTGTGGAGTGGCAGAGTAATAACTCTGTGATTCAGATGCTGCCTGGATTTCCTTTCCATTCCAGCTGTTGGAAATGTTTTCCTGAGAGTTTGCATAAATCTTCCTCCTTCTCGGCTGGCCTGCAGCCAGCATGGATCCACTTGTTCTGCTGGAACCTGGGATATTCAGCAGATGGGGAAGCTCCCAACTGTTGGAATTGCCAGTCCAAGATGCAGAAGACAAGGATGGCCTGAAGCTAAAAATCACAGGTTTGATTACAGGATAAAATAAGGATAATTATAAAATTATTTCTAAATCTGGGTTAATTCAGTGAACAAAGGTGTGGATTTACCTTTGTGATGGGACAACAGAACTCCTCTAATCTTGGTCTGGGAATATCTGTGGGCAGCTCTTTATATTTTAGTTCCAACCCACACTGGATCTCCACATATCAGGTACCTTAAATGCCCCCTGACCACCTCAGTGCTTCCACGGTTCTATCTTCAAACACAGCAGCGATAAGGTTTGATAAGGCTTTCATTGATCTACAGACTGTGTGACTTGCTCGTGTTGGAGCAGAGCCTGAAGATGTTTCTTGTCTCAACCTCCAGTACTTGAAGATCATGACTTAATTGGCCTTGAAGGTCCTGATCCCAAAGGCACAGGGATGGTCCTGCTGAGATTCCAGTTCAAGGGTTTTTCTGAACTGGGGATGACTTCTCTCCCTTGCCATTGGCATTGTTGGACATTGCTGTAGTAGAGTAATGTGTGCTCTACTAAAATTATTTCAATACTTTAACTATTTAAAACTCTTTCCATTTTTCCTCTGTTCTTCAGCTTTTCTCCTCCACCTCTGAAATACTGCTTTTACATTCCAATTTGTGCATTATTACCCCAAATCCTCACCACCATGTAGCACCACAGGAAGCCTGGGCAGTGAAATGTTGGTTTTTTTGCTCATTCTGCACTGGCAGGTGGACCTTTACTCAGACAGGACTGAAAATGAACAGCATCAAATCCCAGCACTCCTTCCCTTTCCTGTTCCATCCAAGAACAAACAATTGTGCCTTAAAAACACCCCAAGTGAAATGACAGCAGCCACGAAGGCAGCTTTGTGCACAGCATTTCTGCTGGGGAAGGATTTTATTGGTGTGGCCGTGGTTTCTATCACCAACACTTCACAGGCTGTTGTGTTCTCTGCCCTTTGAACGGAGCGGGGAGAGCTCGGCTGCTTTGGGTTCGTGGAAAGCTCCGTTGGATTCTGTTGTTCTGTCTTCTGCTCTTTCTGGGCTCAGAGATGCTCAGAAGCCCCCACATTCTCAGGGTAAGGACTTGTTTCACCTCAGTTTTGGCTCTCTGTCCTTTTGGGGGCTGCAACAACACAACCTTTGGGGTCCCTTGCAACCCAATCCATTCTCTGATTCTTCCATGATTTTATGGAAGGAGAAGGACAGGAGTTCCTTTCCCATGGTTGGATGGTGTGATAGCATTGTTCCTTTTGCCATCAGCTTTTATTCTGTATATTTTATTCTATCTATTCATATATCTTTCTTTTAAATTCAACGATAAATTGATTCCAGGACAGACATGACATTTCCAGAAAACCTGTCCATGTTTTGACTCCTGGGCCTCATTTCTGTGGTTTTCCTTATCCAGGGACTCTGGTGGAGGAGCTGAGACCCTTTGGATGATCACTTTCCACCCTCCACATCTCTTTATAATCCTGAATCCTTCCTTCGTCGTAATTTCCCCGGTTATCTGAAAATCAGTGTAAAACTTCTCTGTTGCTTTCTTTTCCTTTCACTTGCCCCAAGGAATTATTGGGTATTTCTCTGAGAGCTCTGTACATTAAGGCTTTGTGTTTGTGCTTTGTGTTGCTATCTCAACCCTTAATTTATTTTAGTGTTTTCATGGTGGCATCTCAGTACATCCCATTTATTCTGCAGGATCCATTTCCTTGGTACATTCAGAACTTCCTGGTGAATTAGAAACCCAAACTGCTGCAAACTCCAGGCATCAGAGATCTCCCAAAGTGTTGCAGTTCTGTCCTGTCCTGGGAGTGCATTAAATTGCTCAGAGTTGAGTCTTGATAGCACAGAGGCTCAGAAATGACAATTTTGTAGTGGTGTCTTCAGAGTTTGAGGCCAAGCCTTTCTTTTTTGAGTGCTGATTTTGTATCAGCCCAGCACTTTCCTCTCCTCCTTGGTGATGGGGCTCACAGTGATCTTTGGCTGCGGCAGTGACATCACCCTTCTGAGGAATTTTACAATTCATATCTGGGGCTCTGTCCTTGCAAGAAAAGCGTGATCAGAGAATGAGGTCAGTGTTAGAGCTGGGAAATTATTTTATTCTGTGGTTATTATCTGATGGAACTTAATTCTTTAAAAACCTTGTCTTTATTTATACTGGTCACCTGCAATTTGCTTGCAGCATGACTCCAGTTGGAAATCACATTTGCCTGTGTTATCAGCCATCCTATGGATTTGGGCTGCAGGCTCTGGCCCCTTCCCAGGCTCACTGGATAGCTGGGAAGGAATTATTTGCCATGATTGGATGCAGCTGGTGCAGCTCTCGGAAAGGGCGAAAAACTCTTCTGAAAGACTCTTCAAGATGGTTTTGATAAATTCAAAGTTGGAGAGTTTTTATTTGCTTTCCATTAAAAAGCCATAAAAGAGACGACTGCTCATATGTTGCAGGAGGAATTCCTTTACCCTGTTGAGAGATGGCAGATGGAAAACCAGGAATTTTATGTTGCAGTGATAGCTGGCATGTTGTACATGTTAATGTCCTGCTTCCCATCTTCAACAAATCCCTAAATTTAGTGATGAGACAGTGGAAAGATTAGAACCTGTTTCCTGATGGGTGCTTGTGGCTGCTTTCTGCTCTTTCTGTGTGTGACTACAGTTCCCTGACTCATCCACGCTCCTTTTCCCTCCCAGTTTGGAGACACAGGGCAGGAGTTTGACCCCCAGTTTTGCTCTTTTGTGGCACTTTGTGGTCGCTGCTGGTGCTGTCAGGGGCTCTGTGTCCTCAGGATGGGGTTTGGGGTCTCTTGTCCACCCTGTGCCCCAGCAGAAGCTGCTGCAGGAGGGTTTTCTGCCCCGGTTTCCCCCCAGGCCAAAGGCAGTGGACAGGCTGAACAGAACAGCTGTTCTTGTTGCCTTTGCTGACATTCAGAATTTGCCTTTTCTGATGGCACAGATAATTTTTGTGTCAGCCCAAGATATGGGATCCTTATTTCCCTGAACATCTCCGATGGATATGAAGGCAATATTTTGCTTTCTCTGATTTATGGGTGTGTGCTGCCAATGCCAGCAGATGAAATGGATTTTTACTTGACACTGTGGAGACTTGTTACAGATGCACATTTATTTCTCTCTCCTCTGTTCCTCCAGAAGATTTGTATGTCCTGGCAGGCACCACAAGCTTTTGTTTTGGGTTGGGAAGAGCACAGAAAGGGTTTGTGCTACTGTTTGCCTGAGCTGCCAGAGCCATGTGAGCTTTCCTTGGGCCTGCCACTTCCTTAGGATTTGCTTCCCCTCTCCAGTCCCTGGGATGGAACTTTTATTCCATTTCAGATCGTGACACTGGATCAGTCATTCCCTTTCCAGCTTGCACTGTTGGCGTTCAGTAAAGCTAAATCCATTTGAATGTTTTGTCAGCTCATTTTTAGGTGTTTGGCACCAAACATTGGCTGGGGACTCCCCTTAGTTTGTCTTCATTCATTTTTTTGTGCCAGCCTTTCATGCCAGGGTGTTTTTGGCTGTTCCCAAAGCCATGCAGGGAGTGAACCCTTGCCAGGGGACAGCTCTCCCCATGCCCATCGTGCTCCTGCACCTCTTCCCACTTCTGTGAATTTCAAAGGCAGTGGAACACGGTAGATTTATGTCCCAGAGTTTCTTTTCATGGGATGCTGGTGCTTCACTCCCTGCACACTCAGCAGGATTTGTCCTTTCAAACAGCCCAGGTGTGGGGTGGTCCTGGGACACCTACGGACACCTGAGCCTCATCTTGTGTTTGTGGGGGAGCAGAGGGGGCTTGGGAGACCTGGGGAAATCCCAGTGATTGGCTCTGGGTTCTGCTCAGGTGTAGCAGTGCCTGGGGGTGAGGGATTGGCTCCTTTTTGGTAAAGGTTCAGCAGGACCTGGGAGTCCTGGAGGAAAGGTTGAGAGAGTTGTGAGCATTCAGTGTAGAGAAGAGAAGCTCCAGGGAGAGCTCAGAGCCCCTTGCAGGGCCTAAAGGGGCTCCAGGAGAGCTGGAGAGGGACTGGGGAAAAAGGATGGAGGGACAGGACAAGGAGGAATGGCTTTAAGCTGAAAATGGGGAGATTTAGATGGGATATTGGGCAGGAATTGTTCCCTGGGAGGGTGGGCAGGCCCTGGCACAGGGTGCCCAGAGCAGCTGGGGCTGGCCCTGGATCCCTGGCAG
This sequence comes from Aphelocoma coerulescens, assembly GCF_041296385.1. Taxonomy (NCBI): domain Eukaryota; kingdom Metazoa; phylum Chordata; class Aves; order Passeriformes; family Corvidae; genus Aphelocoma; species Aphelocoma coerulescens. Next base: position 35,048,113 of record NC_091020.1, read on the forward strand.
TGCCCAAGGCCAGGCTGGACACTGGGGCTGGGAGCAGCCTGGGACAGTGGGAGGTGTCCCTGCCATGGCAGGGGTTGATCTAAGTGACCTTTAAAGTTCCCTTTCAACCCAAACCATTTTTATTTTAGGATTCTTTGCCTTTGTGCAACCCCAGGCCATGGTTATTTGGTGGGCAAACAGCTCCGCTGAGGACAGTCCTGTCCTTGCTGCAGGAAATGTCCCCGTTCCCAGGGGTGTGCGGGATCGGAGGGGAGTTTTTGGGAGGTGCTGCTCCTCACTCCCTGCTCCTGCAGCTCTCCGGGAATGTGGGAGTGTGAATGTGCAGCATTCCCAGCCATCCACCCGATGGCAGCACAGCGATGGATGTCACACTCCCGGCTTTGCCTCCCACTCCTCGCTCCCACAGAAGCAGCAATTTTTCCACAATCCAAAAAAACCCACACCCCAAAAACCCAAAGAAAACTTAAAAAAAATAATCCGCTTTTCTTTTTTTACCCCTCATCGTGTTGTCCAAAACTTTTGTTTAAACTCCTTGTTAAGATATCTGTTCGGTAAACAATTCCCATAGTTCTGACTTTTGGAAAAATGCTGCAGCACGTATTAAACAGAGCTCAGAGATTCCCAGCATGTGGCCGAAATCCCCATTTTCTGAGCAGATGAAACTGGCCTTTCCAGTTCAGCCTCGTGCAATTGCAACTGCATTAAGTCCTGAAGGAGGGTAATACAATGTACCATCATTTTCAAGTAATTTAATCACGAAAACTAAAAATTTGGAAGCAAACAGATATTTTACTTAATAGAAACCATCTGCACTGTACAGTAGGCAAATTGTATAAAAATGAATAAAACTGTCTCTGGAGGAAAATGACTCAGGCACCAGCTTATATAATGAAGATGTATATGTGCCTTTTAGCATTTGCATTGTCTATTAGGGTAGGTAAATCGCAGTGCTGGTGTAAGGAAACAGCTCCAGGTTTTATTGCCATCCTGTGACTGATGGCACAGGCAGCAGGGGAAGGCATTCCTTTACAGGGGGCTTGCTCCACACCCCCAATGCTTTGGGTGGCAAGGCTTTACTGGTGGGGGGATAGTTAAGGCAGGATTTTCCCTCTGTTGGGTTTTTTTGCTGCTTGATTCAGGCCTGGCTCATTTGGGATTGTCCAAGGAGGATTTGCTGCTGGGCTTTTCTTTGGCAGAGCTGGGTGGGTGAGTTTTAAACTGGTCCTTTAAACAGGTCCTTAAAGCAGTCATTTAAATTGGTATTCCAAATTTTTCCTTTAAACAGGTCCTTTAAACGGGTATTTTAAATTGGTCTTCAAACTGGTCCTTTAAACCCCCACCCAGTTTGTTCCAGACCCCAAATTCTTTGGCCTGGGAAAACTTTTCTGGTGAGGGGATGTTTTGGGCAGGCTGCTTTTCCTGGTGAAGGATTTTCCCTCACTTGGGCTTTTCTGCTTGATTCAGGCCTGACTCATTTGGGATTCTCCAGAGAGGATTTGCTGCTGGGCTTTTATTTGGCAGAGCTGGGTGAATGAGTCTTAGACAGGTCCTTTAAAGTGGTCCCTTAAACTCATCCCTTAAACTGGTCCCTTAAACCTCCACCCAGCCTGTTCCAGACCCCAAATTCTTTGGGCTGGGAAAGCTTTTCTGGTGAGGGGATGTTTTGGGCAGGCTGCTTTTCCTGGGAAAGCATTTTTCCTCAGTGGGGCTTTTTGCTGTTTGATTCGAGTCTGGCTCATTTGGGATTGTCCAAGGAGGATTTGCTGCTGGGCTTTTCTTTGGCAGAGCTGGGTGGATGAGTTTTAGACTGGTTCTTTAAATTGGTATTTGAAATTAGACTTCAAACTGGTCCTTTAAACCCCCACCCAGTTTGTTTCAGACCCCAAATTCTTTGGACTGGGAAAGCTTTTCTGGTGAGGGGATGTTTTGGGCAGGTTGCTTTTCCTGGGGAAGGATTTTCCCTCAGTTGGGCTTTTCTGCTTGATTCAGGCCTGACTCATTTGGGATTTTCAGGGGAAGATTTTCTACTGGAGTTTTCTTTAGCAGAGCTGGCTGGATGAGCTTTAAACAGGTCCTTTAAACTGGTATTTTAAACTGGTCCTTCAAACTGGTCCTTTAAACCCTTTTAAACTGCAGCAGAAGGTGCTGGTTTGACTCAGAGATGCTGTTCCCTGCTGCTGGCACCTCTCCCTTCCCCTGTTGTTGAAGGACAGATTTCCCTACTTTTCAAAATATTTATTCCCTGGCATTCGGCAGCTTCCCTAAATGATGGCAAATAATATGAATTATTCAATCACAGGGCTGCAAGAGCCTGCCTCGAGTCTGCTTTTAAAATGAAGTTTATAAGAGCCACTTTCAGGGGCTGAGATTTAACACTAGAAATAAATGTGCCCTGCCTTAAAAGCTTTGTGTTCCTTCTTCCAAATCCACAACGAGATCTGGTGAGAAAAGTGGGAATTTTCTGGCACTTTTTTTTTTTTTTTAACCAATTAAAATCCCACTCTCGCTGAGTTATTCGTGTTTTCGCTTTCTCAGCTGGAATGTCAAAGGGTGGGGGTAGGAGGGACACCTGGGTGATGCAAAAGCAGCTTTATTTTTAGTTTAGGAAGAGGAAGGAGGCGGAAGCAGAATCAGTTCCCACTCGAATATTAAACGTATTTGGCAACGAGAACATTTCGCATGAACAAATATGTAAAGTAAAAATACGTCCCAAAAGACTGAGACTTCTGTGAATTTAAAACAAATTAGATGCAATTTTCTGCCCTGATATTCTCACTTTGTGTTGTTGTAACCCCCAGATCCACCCAAGCCTCACCTGCCCCGGTGCTGGAGCCTTGGAGCTGCTGTTTCCCATGTGGGACACAAAACCCCACCAACATTTTGGGTAAAAATCGGCTTTTTTTTTCCTGAGTGTGGCTTTTGGGTGTTTCTGATACCACCCCTGTGGTGTTTGAATGCAAAAGTTCTGTAAAAAAGGAGCAAATCCTTGGCATCCAGGGGCTGGTTTTTAGCAAATAACAGTGTCAAGGTTCAATTTGGGCCTGAATTGTTTAAAAATGGATATTTAGGGGAAGGTTGTCTCTGGGGGCTCAATGCCACCCCGGTCAAGGCAATGGGAATCATTCCTGACTTCAACGACCTGGATTAAAAACTTTCTGACAAAAAACCCACCCAGATTTTATCCCAGACCTGCTGCACTGGGAAAGAATGAGGCCAAGTTCAGAGCAGGATCAGTCCCATGCCCTTAAATACTTTATTAACACTATTTTATTAATTTACATCCATTGCATTAATGAGAAGGAAAATGTCTTTGCTTGCTCATTCAAATCCAAATATAAAAAATTTCCTTACCTGGGTGGGTTTTTTTTGTGAAAATGTAACAGACTTTGGGAAATCTCAGTTATTTCCTTTTTTTCTTTTTCTTTTTTTTTTTTTTTTTTTTTTTTTTTTTTTTTTTAACTGAGAGATGCATGGAATTTAAATCCTTACAGATTTGTAATATTCCAAATATAATATTTTGTGTGTTCCTAAACCACGGGCAGAAAGAGCAGTTTATCTTTTTATTTTTAAATTTGGCGATTAATAGCCAGTAAAACATGAAACTCTGAAATGTAAAGAGCCCCAGAGTCCAAAAGCACAAAGGAAATGGCTTCAGAATGAAGACATTTATTTTCTTCTTGCTTCCTTGTCCCATGGTTTATTTAGTTTCATGTGATTTGTGCCAGGACAAAGTGTGTTCTATAAACAAAAAAAGGGAAAAGGTTAAACCAGTAATGAAGTGCAATGATAATAAAAAATAATGATGATAAAAAAAAAAAAAAAGGGATGATTAACAAAAAGAAAAGAAGGGTGAGGAGTTAAAAATACAGAGTGGGTGAGGCAGTGGGACCCCAAACAACAGATTTATTAGGGAATTAAAATAACTGTGTTTTGGGGGGAAAGAGGAGGGTTCAGAGCCCTGGCCCCGCTCCGTGGAGAGGGAACACCGATCCCACATCCACACGATGGCACTCTTCAGCTTTCAAACAATTCCATCTCCAGCTCCCAGCGTTTCATCCAAACCTGGTTTTTTTTCCCTCGGCCAAAAGCCAAGGAGGAGTTGCCGGGGGGGCACAGAACAGACACAACTCGGAGTCCCCCTTGAAAGCTGCAAGGCCCGAGTTGTCCCCATCCCACCCCTGCCGTGAGCTCGGGAGCTGCATCCCGAATGGATTTGATGATGGTCAGGGCACCCTGCTCGGCAGGGAGGGAGGGGGTTCCGTCCCTTGGGTGCCTGAAGGGTGGTGGGGAAAGGACAGTTGAAAATGCTATTTTAGATGCACCCAAAAATCAGTTCCAAAAGCACGGCAAGAGGGCCACAAGTCCCACAGCCCAAGAGCGAGCTCGTGTTGGGACATTTATGGGGGAAAAAGGTCAGAGTTGTTGTTCTGGAGCTTTTTCTGCGCAGCCTAAGCTGTACAAAAGTCAGGAGTGGGGGCTGCTCTCTTGAACAGCTCTTGTTATTGAGGGTGTTTTATAAACAAGAATCCTTTCTGTCAATCTGGAGCACAAATTTTACTCCACATTAAAGTTGTGTGGGAAGGGAAGGAGGCAGGGGGGTGTCTGGGCAGGTCCTGCCCTTCCCAGCACGGTCATTCCAAAGGCTGCATCGCCCTGGCCAGGAGGGATGCGTGTGCTGTCAGAAAAGTCAGCAAATCCCTGCACACCAGCACGGCCCTGGAAGCAACTCCTGCTCCTTGCTCCCCTCTGCCCTCCTGCCAGGTGTGCTTGGGCATCGTGCTCAGGGGCTGGAAGGATTTTCCAGCCTCCCTGTCCGCAGTGGTTGCCCAGGCAGCAGCTTGAACCCTGCTCACAGAGCACAGCCTGGGGTTGGGTACAGGTTGCTGACCTCCTGTGTTTTCCTGGCAGGGGAAAAACAAGGCCTTGCTCCTTTGTTCCTTTCCTCACCTGAAAGGATCCTCTGCCTTTGGATACGGAGCTCCAAATTCTCCATCAGGTCTTCACCACCAGTGTTAAAGCCACTGCTCCTGCTGGGGCAGCCTGTGCCAAGCTGCTGTTCAGGGAAGAACAGCACCTCACCATTTCACTGATCCCAAAAAAACCCATTTCATCACCAGCTGGAGCAGGAGTGAAGTTTGGAAGGTTCCAGCAGAGCCCCTGTGTCACCTGTCCTCATATCAAGGAGCCTCTGCTGCAGGAGTGGGAATTTATCCTGAAAAAGTGGGCACAAGCCCTTATTGAAAACTAAGTGGCAAAGGATCACCAGATCAAGAGCACAAGATTCTTTAAAAAAAAAAAAAGACACATTTCTGGCTCTTTGCACCCCAAATGAGCCCTTTGTGGGGATGCTCTGCAGGTGCCAGTGTCACGCACGTCCTAAAGGTACAAAAATAATGAACATCCCAAAGATACCAATATAATGCATATCCTAAAGGTCCTAGGGTAAGACACATCCTAAAGGTCCCAGGGTAAGACACATCCCAAAGGTCCCAGCACACTGGGAGAGGGGCTGGTACCAGTTTGGGGTCTCTGCAGACAGAAGAGCTCTTCCCCCATGCTGGGGTGTGCCCAGCACTGGTGAGTATTGGGGTGTCAGGGGCAGCTGGGCTGTGGGTGGGCAGCAGGGTGGGTTGGGCAGGGGCAGGAGTTGAGAATGAGGATTCCCAGCCCCTCCCTGCCCTTGGCTTCCTGCTGACTCTTTCTGCTGCTTTCCGGGTGTCTGTGGGCTGGGGGTCCTGTCCTTGCTGTCACCCAGCACCCACAGGGGTTCTTCTGAGAGGGGTTGTGGGCAGAGAGGCTCCTGAGCTGTGCTGGATTGCATCTCTCAAAAACTGCCAAGCTGGGGTTAGAGGGCATTCTCAGGGGAGTGTCCAAAATCAACACGATTATCTTGATTATTAATATTTGCATTGGCAGAACTGCTGTGGATTTGTGTGGAGAAGCACAGTCCCTCCACTGCTCAGTGCTGCATGGCTGCCGAGCCCGTGGAGCAGCAGCTGATCCCTCTCCAGAGTGGACAATCCCATTGTCTTGCATTTCCCTAAATGTCCAGAGAGTTTAGACAACAATCTGTGCTGGTGGCTGGATGGCAGCGCCTCTTTTGGGGCAAATCCTGCTGCTGGCTCCAGAATGTGATGCAGTGAGCCTGGTGTAAATCACCTGGATCTTCAAAGGAGAGGTAGGACCTGGATTTTAGAGGGGTGTGGGAAATTTGGGCATATTTTTCCAGCATTCCTAGGGATCCTAGGCGCCTTATTTCTCTGTATTTTCCCTCTAATCCCAGCCGATTTTGGCTCAAACTTAGTCCAGTGTCACTTTTTGAGAAGTGCTCCCAACCTTTACAAAACAATCCCCGGCACTCCAGGGGTTAAAAATAATTCACTCCTTGAGTTCTTCAGCTCTTAATTAGACAAGAGATTATTTGGACCAACCAGGAAACAATCATTTGGGCAGGGTTCACTCTCTGCCTTATTTTTCCTAAAGAAATCCTTTTGTTTGGATTTTTGGAGCATGAGCAGGTCAAGTGTCATCCCTGGCTCTTTTTTTTTTTTTACAAAAAAAGCGTTGTAGTGCATTTAATAGAAATATAATGGAGAGATTTATTGCTGGAGATAGAATTTGGTACCGAAATTCAAACACTGGGCTCAGTTCATGAGTTCTAAAACTCCCCTTTTTTTCACTGCTGAACACAACCTCGCTGTGCTTTCCTGCTGATCGAAGCAGGAAATCGGGTTGGTTTGTAAATACGTGGTGGGAAACAATGGATATGTGATTCTGAAGAGGAACTTGGTGTTGTCTCAAGTTCTTGGTGGAGCTTTTCCCTGGAAAAATCTGGGAAGGGGAATGCGGCAGGGACTCTTCAGTGCAATTACAAGATCTCTCTGGAGGTCACCTGCATTTTCGGCTACGAGGGAGAGTAATTTATTCCAGCTCGTTTTGGATTTGAGGAGCAAAAGGCCCAATTCATGTGGGGGCTGCAGCATTTTTGGGGGGTGTTGGTTCTTCCTCTGCACCCCAAGTCCTGCAGCTCAGCCCTGGGTTTGGGGGGCAGGCCTGAGCTTTCCCTTCTGAGATGCAGAATGCTCAATGAATGGCAAAAGTGCTTTTAAAAGGGGCTCGTGGAACACTTTGAAAATATTAATTAGTGTGTTGAAGCATTCTGCATAGCATATCATAGTAAAACTGCTCCAGGGGGTTGCTTGGAATGAATTATTAATATGAATCCCTCTCTCCCTTATGCTTCACACCCTGATTTTATGGGACTTGGCGTGGGTTGGGGTGTCTATTAGATTCACTTATTGCCTGTTTAGTGGGAGTACTTTGTAGACAGCATCAAAAGGTCACTATTATTTTTTTTTTCCCAGAATCCCAAATTTTAATCAGTGAAAAAGACTAAATTCCCCTAAATGTGGAAGGAGAGCTATGAAGAAAAAGTAAAAAAAAAAAAAAAGAAGAAGCAAATCACCACAAAGCCATGATTGAAATAATTTTCTGTGGAGAAGGGGAACAAGTCCAGGCCCCAGGACCAAGCTGGTTTAGGAGCATCGCTGGGGGGTTTTATAGAGCTGGACTGGCACAGCCACATGCAAATCCCACCTCCAGCCTTGTCCAAACCACTCCAAGAAGAGCAATTCCACTAAAACACTGTTGTAACATGTTCACGCTTCCTTCACAGCCATTTAGATGCCTTGTACCACAAGTAGAGAATTCATTAAATTCACAGAGCACAGTTCCTTTTCCCCTTTTGGCTTTACAATATCACAGAGCTGAACCTGTTAAGCTAACACTGAAAGAGAAAAGCTGTGCTTAAAAAAAAATTGTTTTTCAGCTCTTGAGGTCTGTTTTGATGAAGTCCCTCGTGTGCAAATATAAATAAATCCATAAAGTAATTTGACTTTTAATTCATACTTGGATTATGGAAATATTTGTATTTGCATGGCTGCTAGACTGAATTACAAAGGGGTTTGAGGGTCCAGTTTTCAGTCTTAGAAGAAAAGAAATAGGAAAATGATGGTTGAGGAAACAGTGGCACCTGTGACAGAGACTGTCAAGGGACAAAGGGTTGTGGCAAACCCTAATTTGTTATCACAGAATCCCAGACTGGTTTGGGTTGAAGGGAGTTTGAAGCTCATCCCATTCCATCAGGGACACCTCCCACTGTCCCAGGCTGCTCCCAGCCCCAATGTCCAGCCTGGCCTTGGGCACTGCCAGGGATCCAGGGGCAGCCCCAGCTGCTCTGGGCACCCTGTGCCAGGGCCTGCCCACCCTCCCAGGGAACAATTCCTGCCCAATATCCCATCAAAATTTACCCTCTTCCAGCTAAAACCATTCCCCCTCATCCTATTGTTATCTCTCGTCCTTGAAGGCTGAGGGACACTGAACTTGGGCCTTTGGTCTCATCCTAAGCTCAGAATTTTCCAGTGTCTGCTGCTCTGGACTGAGTGCTGAGGATGGAGGGACCAATTCCCCCCTAATGTTGAACAAAAAAGGAATGAATAAGAAGTTGATTTCTGCACCTGAGAACAGATGCTTAAAAATAGATCTGTGTGGCATCTTTGAAAGTCCAAGGAGATGGTGTTTCAGCTTCCTCTGCAAGAAGCCAAAGGCAAGAAGAAAGGGAAAGCTGCTCCCAAACAGCAGTGACATTCTGAAAGCACAAAGGTTTCAGTTTATTTATGGTGTTAAAAACTTTAGGCAGAGTCATCATTTTGCAAAGCAAATCACAGAGTGAAAAATGCCAAGGAGATTATTAATAATGGCTTTTTCTTTTCCTTTTTCTTCCTTTTTGTTTTTTTTAATTAAAAAAAAAAAAAAAAAAAGGTGAGAGACAGCATGTTCCACTGGAGTCTGACAGAGAGCATAAATCTGCACCATCTGCAGAAGTTTGACACGGATTTGCCTCTCTTGCTGCACTTCCCAAGAGTTCTGAGCTGCAATTCCTCGTTGATGACAGCTCGCTGCAATTATGACAGAAAGCAATCATTAGCATCAGCCCTTCCTTACTTTTAGGAGAACCAGCAGCTTTTCCTTTTTTTTTTTTTTTTTTTCTTTTTAGAAAGCAATCCTGAGAACTCCCCCTGCTTCAGGAGTTTAGCTGGTGATGGATTTTTCTAAGGAAAGGATCGTCTTACGCTTTCTCAAGTTGTGAGTGTTATTGGGGCTATGAAATGTCTTTTTTTCCTGCTTTTTTTTCTCTTCCAGAGGAGAAAAGCTGCCGACTGATTAATATTTTAAGCATGTAGACAACCTGCAGACCTTGCTCTTCGACTCAGATTTCTCCCTTCTCCCCTCCCCAAAAATGGTTTCACTGCTAAAACCTCATTGTTCAGACTTCCTACTCCCAGGTGAGACGTGATTATTTATGCACTTCATGTCACCAAAATTCAGGACAAATAATTCTAGAAAGAGTTCAGCAAACAGTTAAAACAATATCACGTGGAATCTCTGTGGAGTTTGGTTGAGGTTTCAGCTCCTTGCTTAAAATTATGTGGGTCAGCCTTGTGATGTGGGCAGTGAATAGGAAAATCTGCTGCATTTCAGGCACTGGATTTTTGATGTCTTTAAAAAAAATGCTGGGAATGTTTAGTGCAATAATATCTAGGATGCCAATTTAGGGTTTGGGTGTGCTCAAGGTAGTGCAAAGCAAGTCGTAGTGTGCAGTTCAGGCTCCTCTGGATAATGCATGGAGATTTGTTTTTATTTATTATTCAGATGAGGATTTAAATCTTCCACATTCTGGTGTGCAAGAGGAAGCTGAGAAAAAGAGAGTTTTGGTGAGGAAAGAGAGATAAAGGAGCTGAAGAAGAGCTTCCAATGGCTTCCCTGTGCTGGCCAAGCCCCAAATCCACGATGGCTTTTTGTGGACCTCGAGCCTTGGGTGAGAGGAGCCACCCCAAAATTGCACCAAAACTGGAAAGGTTGGTGTTTAAGCTGAAAAAACCCACCTTGATAGAGTTTTTCTCTGATAAATTCTGCATTATTTCTCCCCATAGGGCCTATTTCTCCTCCCATCACTTTTATTTTTTCACTGGGGCTACTTTTGATCTACATCTACATGACAATTTCATTTTGGACTGCTTTAAATAAGCACCAAACTTTAATTTCCCTCATTCATTATTATTTTAATGTCCTCCTTCTCACCCCAGGCTTCTCCTGAATTGTGTGTTTGACTTTATTCTTGTTGAAAGGCTCATGGGAACAAATAGAGTACAACAGACATGGCAATGGCAGCAGAAGAAATTCTGCTTCAAAAATTAAAATGAAATAGAGAATTTCTTCATATTGAGAGTCTTGAATGACAACTAGCAACAAGTAAATTGCACAAAAGATGCTGTGCAGGCTTTACACGAGTTCAGAAAGATGCTTCTTCTGCCAGTGAATGTTAGGAAGATCCACACTTCAGAAAAGGCATGAATTAGAAAGGATTCAGAACTATAAAAATCATATTTATGGAAAAACTCTTTCTGCTTCTTAGAGGTTCTCCCTTTCTTTTGGTTTCTTGTGACTCTGATTTTCCTCCTGCTCCCTGCTGATATTCAGTAGCTCCTCATCAACTTTCTGCTTTCCCTGAGATCAGGGACCCATTTAGGTGCACTCAACCTGGGCCTACCTGAGTTTTTCATGTACAGGCAAGCTGGGTATGTGCTCATTTTAGTGGCAAAATCTGCATCTTAAATATTTGCAGAGTTCCACACATCTGTTGTAAAACCACAGATGTGCCTCTCTGTAGATATATATACTTCAGTGTGATATATTATGTTTTATAATTAAAATTTTATTGAATTTTAATATAAAAACAAATTCATACATTAAAAATTAAGTAGAGAACAAACATGTGTGGTATCAGGAGGATACAAGCTCCAGTGCAGTAGGACAACAACATCTGACCCATAAAAACCACCCTGCTTTAGTTATAAAATACTTTTGTGGCTGGGAGATTAGGGGGATATATTATTGAGGTTCCAATATTTGGGAAAAATAATATTGTTTTGTCACTTCCATTGATGAGGAGAGGAGCAGCTTTTGAAGTCCTTCTACTAAACCCTGGAAAGCAAATGGATTTAGACAGAGCAGGGTCTCCCAACCAGCAGAGTGAGGGTTATTTGTGGGATAAAGTCAACATTTTAGAGCAGATTAAAGGGTTTTATTTCTTGCAGTGTCCAATGGAGCACAAGAATTTGGATACTGAAGAACTGAGCTTGAAACAAGAAATATTCCAACCTTTACTTATGATCCTTCCTGGGCAAAGGTAAGCGTTGGTTACACAGAGTAACTTACTCCTTCTAGGATGTGTGGTGAGAAAGATGGAAAGGTGGAGAGACAAGGGCCTGGAGTGCTAGGACAAGGGGGAATGGCTTCAAACCACTGGGGTTAGATGGGATATTGGGAAGGAATTGTTCCCTGGGAGGGTGGGCAGGCCCTGGCACAGGGTGCCCAGAGCAGCTGGGGCTGCCCCTGGATCCCTGGCAGTGCCCAAGGCCAGGCTGGACATTGGGGCTGGGAGCAGCCTGGGACAGTGGGAGGTGTCCCTGCCCATAGCAGGGGTGGCACTGGGTGGGCTTCAAACTCCCTTTCCACCCAAACCATTCCATGAATTTATATTTCTATGATAATTCTGTCCCACAGTCCCAGGATGAGACGTCCCAGAGCAGGTCACCAACAAGATTCAGTCTTTGTATCACTGTCAGCTTTGGGGGTAAAATTGCAGTGTGGAGAAAACAAATGACCCAGCCTTGGTCCACAGCAGGGATGAGCAGATGTTTCCTCTGCACCAATCCAACTCACGGGCACCACCTCCCTGTCCCTTCACTGATCCCATTCTTCCCCGACAAAAAAAGCAAACCCAGCACAGGACATGTGAGAGAAATTAGTGCTGAAATACTTGAATGCTGTTACATAAAGGGGTGCTGTGCCTTTGCCTTGAACGCTGTTTTCATTTCCATTTCAAACAAGGCACAGCTGAAGTAGAAACAGTTCAGAGAGGGCTGATGGAAATGATTAGACAGAGGGTGAGATGTGCGTGTGACAACAGCCTGTCAAGTTTGGAACATGAATTTCGTGGCTAACAAGGATGAAAATGGCAAAAAGATATCAGATAAGGAATAGCTGATAGGGAATAGCTCAGGAAGTTTTGAGGATACCTCTTTTCCTCCCCTTTCTGCTGAGACAAGAGTCCAGGAACAGCCAGAAGATGTGGTAGGGCCCACACCACAGGCTGGTGACAAGAGACAGGGCTTCGGGGTGGGATGTGGGATCATTGCCACAGGAGTCTGAGACATTGGGAGGGTTTAAAGAATGAGCAATGAGTGATTTGGATTCCAATATCCAAAACTAAGGGATAGGATCATGGAATCATTAAGGCTGGAAAGACCTCCAGGATCATCAAGGCCAAACTTTGATCTCATCCCGCCAATTCCTACTGAACCACATCACGAAGTGCCACATCCACTCAGTTTTTGGACACTTGCAGGGATGTGACTCCACCAGTGTCCTGGGCAGCTGTCCCAATGCTTGACCACTGTTCCCATGAAGAAACCTTTCCTAATATCCAACCTGAATCTCCCCTGGTGCAGTGTGAGGTGTGATCTCATTCTCCATCCGCTCCTGGTACTGAGGGAGGTGTTCCCCAGGGCTGCATCATCCTTTTGCTGTGTCTCCTGAATTTTTTCCAAGGCTTTTGGAAGTTGTGCCCTACCTGCAGCCCTCTCATGCCCAGCAGCACCGTCCTCAAAGGAGAAATCAGGCCCATGCTCTGTTAAAAAGGTAATATTTAACTTTTAAATCAGTTTCAGAACCCACATCATCATTTTTTTCCCTGGTATTTGAGAAGTCAGGTAGGAGTAATATCTGGGAGTTTCACTGACGAGCAGAGCCATGTGTGTGGTGGCTGCAGACTCCAGGAATTCCGGGCAGGGATGTTTGGAGGAGCACACCAACCCCACGTGCCCACACCTGCACACGCACGTGCCCTGAACCCAGCCTGACTCTGCACCTCCAACTTCTCACACACTTCCCCAATTAAAGCATTCAGAACTCCCATTAAAGAGCTGTCCACAGCCCTGCAAATTGATTTATCCCCTGATGACAGTCCGAGCTGCTGCCCAAACTGCTGCAGAGGAAAAGGTCTTTAATTTAGGGGTTGTTTTCTTTCTTACTTGTTCCTTTTCACACTGATTTTCACTTGCTGTTGCTTCACAATTAACTCAAGGTCACAAGTTTAGGGGGTATCATGGGGTGATCTCAGCTCCACTTGGCATAAATAATATTTGTGTTCCTGTTTCTCAAATGAATGGATTAAAAGAGGATTTTATTGGAGTAATGAAGCTTTTTTTTAATTAAAAAAAATGGGATTTTTAAAGGAGGGTTGCTAAGTCACTACAGATAATTTTTTTTAAGGAATCTTTTAAAGGTGTCACTTGCTATGGCAGGGGTTTGGAATGAGATGATCTTTAAGGTCCTTTCCAGCTCAAAGCATTCTTTGATTCTATGATTCACTGCTGTTATTTGTGCTCTGAGGATTTTCTGAAAAGGAGTTTATCAGGTTGGAAATTTATTGAGAGAATGAAGAGCTGATGGCTTCTCTCTGGTGAAAAAGTGGGGAATTTTCCTCTACTCATACATTTACTTTGTTAATCTGCAAACTCACCAACACATCTGAGCACACAGCTGAGTTATTCACCATTTCTAGAAATCCAAAATTAACCTGGATGAAGGATTGGATTATTCACGGATAATCTATAGCTCTCACAAACCATCACTTTATGACTGTGCACACAAAACCCAAACTTCTGGCTTATTTTTGATTTGGGGAAAAAAAAACCCCAAACCCTTCTGGAAAGATTAATAGTAATTTCCAGGAGTTTGTTCTGGAGAGGGACTGTCCTCATGTTATCACCTGTCCCATTAACACTGGCAGCAGGATATTGATTATCCACAAACGAACTCTGCTTTCAATTATTTCACTGCAAAGGAGCAACCAAAAGAAAGCAAAAAAAACAGATTTGGAGGTTTATAGATTTTGTTTTGGTGAGTCTACAGCAAGATTATTTACAGACAAAACAGAAAAAATGGTGATGATTTTAACAGATATTGTTTTAGTACAGCTTATATTTAACATTTTTTTCACAATCAAACGGTGTGAGGGAAAATTAAAGTTCTATGAACTTGCAGTAAATCCCTAAATATTCATAGCTGGATATTGATAGGACAGGGAAAGGGACAATTATCATCCCTGCTATGTCAGTGCTCTTCTGTCCTGATGTTTCACTTCACTTCCAGGAGAATTTTCCTCAGCTGCAGCTGTCTTAAATCAGGGCTGAGGAAAAGCCCGATGAGTTATCTCAGTGTCTTCAGGAAAACTCTCACTGATAATAGAAAATAACAACCTTGAGACAGCACTTTTTATACCAGACTGTAAAATTTAATCGAGGGTTTTATCTTGCCATAGAAATTTGGGGTTTTTTATAAAAATCCCAGGAAACATTATTATTTCTGTTCAGTCCTTTTTATAAGGAATGGCTGCAGAATTGACTCTTTTTTTATTTAGATACTTCCAGGAGTTGCACCTGTTGAATGACACAGGACTCTTCCAAGGGTGAAGTTAATTCCTCGGGAGGTTTGGAAAAATCCCAACCCCCCCCTCATGATGTTAAAGACTTCCTTTTCTTTTTTACGGCTAAGAGTGTTTTGGGTAAAAAATATTAAAAATTATATTTTATAGCAGCTTGGTGAGGAGTACAACCTCTGCCACTCCCTGATGCAGGAGGGTGGGAAGCTGCACCTCATCCAGGGATTTTTTGGGAGGATGGAGCCTGTAGGGTTGAACCACCTGGCTCAGCATCAGAGGGAGGATAGCAGGAGCTGCTTGGGATAATCCCATAGGATGCCCTAAACGCTCGTGTGTTTTGCTGCACTTTGAGGCTTTTTTTGATGCTTCTAAGGAGGATGCAATTAGCTTTTCAATGATAAATAAATTAGAGATCGTTGATTTTGCCGTTCACACATTTGTTTTCTTCGCTTTCATGAGGGATTGCAGCCTGTTTATGATTTTCTTAGAAGTTTGAGAGACTTGCTTTGCTCAGTGACAAATCCTCCCCTCTGGGCAGCAAAAGGGAAAAAAAAAGAGGAAAGCAAAGATAGTGGGAACCTGCAAATGGCCAGTGTGTCTGCAGGGAAGGGAATCCCCTCAGGACTCCCAGAGGTTTGGTTTGTTTCCTGGCTGTTTATTTACGTAATTAGAGCTCATAATTCCACACAACGCAAAGGGAAATAAAAAGCAGCAACAAAAGAGATCACAGAAAAGCACAGGCAGAAGTTATTTGGTTATCCAGGACTGGAATAAGGCTCTGGTGGAACTTCAAGGATGGCTTTGGCTCTGCAGGTGGTGGTCACCAGCTGGTCTCCAGCACGGATAGGACTTCATAGAATCATGGAATGGTTTGGGTAGGAAGGGACCTCAAAGCTCACCCAGTGCCACCCCTACCATGGCAGGGACACCTCCCACTGTGCCAGGCTGCTCCCAGCCCCAATGTCCAGCCTGGCCTTGGGCACTGCCAGGGATCCAGGGGCAGCCCCAGCTGCTCTGGGCACCCTGTGCCAGAGCCTGCCCAGCCTCCCAGGGAATAATTCCTTCCCAATCTCCCATCTAACCCCAGTGGTTTGAAGCCATTCCCCACAGGGATCAATTCCTTCCTAATATCCAAGCCAAATCTGCCTTCTTCTGGGTTAAAGCCATTCCCCTTCTTTCTGTCCCTCCATCCCTTCTTCCAAGTCTATCTCCAGCTCTCCTGGAGCTCCTTTAGGCACTGGAAAGGTCTCTAAGGTCTCCCTGGAGCCTTCTCTTCTCCAGGCTGAACAATCCCAGTTCCATCACTTGTCATCACCCAGATCCCGTGCAGAGATTTCCTCCATGACCACCATGTGCAGCTGAGGGACAAATTCCCATGCAGCCTGTGAAGCCATTGAGGACCATGTTTTAGAGAGTGACATCCAAAGGTTTGCAATATAAGCCTGGATAAGTCTCTTTAATTGGAATTTGGTTAATTATTTTGTACATTCCAGCTTGGTGTTCGCACCCTCCTGTGGTTTCAGTGTTTCAAGCAATTCCAAGAGGTTGGTAGAGGGGGGAAGGGTAATTCCACCACCAATGTGGAGCTGCTAATGGGCTAAAATTATACTATCTGGAAAAAATCTTTTGCTTCAGGACAAAAAGTATCTGAAGAAAAAATGCTTAAAGTAGCAAGACTGAGGCTTGGACTTTGTACAAAAGAAAGAATAAAATACTTGTAAAAAGCAAAATCCAAGTAAAAAGAAATACTCTGCATAGTCATGTTAAAAGGGAGGTGAGTAAGGTCAAGGATAAGTTTTGTTTTGAGAACTGTGCAGCTGAGGAGTGCAAAAAATAACAAATAAGAAAAATGTGCCTTTTTTTCTATCTCCTCCTGAATGAAACACGGCATTTTGTGGGAAGTCAGTCACTGGGAACTGATCAGGGATGACAGAGGCAGG
The DNA here is from genome assembly GCF_041296385.1 of Aphelocoma coerulescens. Classification (NCBI taxonomy): domain Eukaryota; kingdom Metazoa; phylum Chordata; class Aves; order Passeriformes; family Corvidae; genus Aphelocoma; species Aphelocoma coerulescens. The sequence goes on from NC_091020.1 coordinate 35,064,619, forward strand.
TCCAGGCTCGGCTGTACAGATAATTTCGGTCCCATTCTGTATGAGCAGTGGGAATGAGGCTGTCCCAGCTTTATCTCCGGGTGCATTTCCATCACAGCTGGCGCTGCCGTGTCTGGCGTGGCAGAGCTCATCAAGCGCGTTGCGTTAGAGCAGGGAAAGGGGGGAAGCAGCAGCCTGGCCAGCGGGGCACTCGCAGGCATTCAGAGCAGCCAGCCACCCTCAGCTGAGACTGACCAACTGCAAGAAGTGGGAAATGGCATTTTTTCCTTCCTAGGAAAAGCTTTTATCTGTGTGTGTGTGTGTGAGGCTGCGAGGGGGGAAAGGAAGCACAGCCAGAGGTCTTCCACCCACCTGGGGCAGTATGGCCATGGATCCTCTGCTCTGAAACTCTCCTTGTCACCTCCCAGGGACATCTGCTTGGTCTGCAAGAGGTGGAACTGGTGTCTCCACACTGCAATAGACTGGGAGCAAGGTGGGTAACACAAGAGGTGTAATTAGAAATGACGTCTGAGTCATTTCTCCTTCTCCAAGAGGAGTGTGGAAGGGCTGCTTGGGAGGGGTGCTGTGGGAATAAATAGCATTGTGTAGATGATGGTATGGAAAGTAAGCAAAGAGTAAGATGGAAAATGGAATTGTCTGGAACTGGATGATCAGAAATAGTTGCAGTACCGGAAATGAAACTGCAGAATCACAGGCTGGTTTGGGTTGGAAGGGACCTCAAAGACCACCTCATTCCAACCCCTGCCACAGGCAGGGAAGATGAGAGGCAACTGCAGAGTTCTGGATATCTGCTGATGCTTGCTTGAAAGAGAGACAAGGGAAAAAAAATTAAAGAAATCAAAAGGTATGATTCTCATTGTGAAAGTCAGACCAGTCCCAAAGTGCTTAACTCAGACTTCAAGTCCCCCAACCCCTCTTGAGGGCAGGAGGAAGGAGCTTCCCATGTATTTTGGGAAGGACAGGACCATGGGAGCTGTGTCTGTTTGCCAGGTCTGTAGTGAGCACCTTGCCTGACATTAAGCAGAGGCAATAACTTTGTGATGACCTAAATTCATTTAAAAAAGAATTACTGATGTATATATTCAGGTCAATAGCACTTTCCCCAGGTTTCAATAATCGGATCAATTATCTGAATCCAATAAAATCTTATTAAAGAAATTCAGAATTATCTTTAGAATAGCTGGCCTTGTAGTCCCTGAGTAGGTTACAAAAACTGCTAAGAATTACTGTGACCTACTTTCTGGGTGGTACAGATATCATTATCATATCAGAGGTGCAGGCTGATAAGGCTACATGACTTCCATCTCTTATTGAAGAGAGTTTGGCAAAGAACTCACACGTAACTTCAATCTAGGTCTCCAAATTATTTTATTTTCCTAAACATCAGCTGGAATTTGAAAAGTCAAAGCATTGCATGTGAAGAAGCACCTACTGAACGAAGTGCACAAGGTAAAGCCAACAGGGTGATGAATGTTTGAAGCACCTGGGGTGGGGACAAATTGTTGTTGTTGCAGGTCACAAATGCTTGGTCAGCTCAGGCAGAGCCACACTGACCCAGGGGCACTTTGCACCTCCTTCCACAAGGTCAATGAGGACTTGAATCCTGAGGCAGAGGAGGAATTACAATGTTTTATTGCAAAAAACAATGGAAAACCTTCCAGCCTTCTCTCTGCCAGGTGAGATGTTTGGTTATTTTATTGCTCCTGAGACAACCACTTTGTTAAAATGTGGCTGGAAACTTCCCTTTGTTTCTGAGCTGTTCTCTGACAGGGCAGCATGTGCAGATCTGGGCTGGGGAATGAGCTTATGCTGGGCAGGATTGTCCCAAGGGTGGCTCTGCAAAAGCAGCTCTTTGGTGTCTGGTACCTCTGAAGTAAATCTGAACTCCATGCTGGTTGTTTCCTTAAAAAATACCCTGAGATGTGTCAGGGGTGGAGTTTGGAGCTGTGAAAGACAGTGGGGGTTTAACTGGGATTGCAGTGGGCTCAAGTGGTCTTTGCACTGGTGTTTCTGGCATGGCACCCCTCTCTCAGGCAGAGGAGGCAGTGGAAGGCAGGGTAGGAGGTACCTGGCCAGCTGGTTTTACCTCAGCTCTGCCCTGTGCCCATCCAGCTGGAGGTGTGGAAGATGCTGTGCTCCTGTGAGAAGCATCACTGTTCCCACCACAAGTGGTAAGGAGCTTCTCGGAGCTGTGCAAACACAGAGTCCCCCTTTTGTGAGGTTACAAGAGAGGTGATGCCAGCGTGTGAGGTTGGAACTGCCTTGTGCAAACCAATGGGATGGCCTTGGGAGCACTGTCAGGAGTGTTCACGTCCCCTCCTGTGCCCCTCAGGCCACTCTCAACCACCTGGTAAAGACGGGCATCCCTCACCAGCCACCCACGGCTTCAGGGGCGATCATGGCAAAGGCGGGCGAGGCAGCTGTGGGACCCCCACACCACTGGATCCGTGTGGGCAGCGAGTGTGGCCAGGATGATTTTCCATGAGTTAATTAGGGAGCCGAGGCACTGGGAGCCTGTTGGAGAGCGCCGAGCAATCCCAGCTGCTCCGCGGGCCCCGCTGGCGCGGAGCAGCCGGCAGAGCCAGGCCCTCCTCCCTCCCAGCCGCGGGCTTTGATCTCGCCCGTATCAAACCAGTTGGGCCCCAGTAGGGTGGTGGGAGGCAGCGGGAGCCAGTGGTGGCGTGTGGCTCAGGGCAGCCACCTTCTCTCCACACAGCCCCGCCGGCCCCCGATCGGCGGTGGGACATCAAGGCAGGGCCGACCGACGAGCGCGTTAATTAGGAGGCTGAAATTATAATGTTATGTTAAAGAACAAAGAGTCTCCAAAGGAAAAATATGTGCCGCATATCTGACAAAGATAAATTGGATTATTCAAAATATTCCTGATGAAATGTTACATTTTGCAACTAATTATCAATCTGTTTTATCTCTGGACCAGCTGGGCATTTTTGTGCATGCAAGACCTGCCTTACCAATGATCTTAAGATGTCAGTGTAGCGTTTACATCTTTTATTTCAAGATTTAAATAACTAGGAAGTAGCTAATGTAATTCACTGCTGAGAAGAAAGGCTAGTTAGTTGAATGCTTTCCAAAGTGATCTTCTCCTAATGAACTTCTCTGGACTGTGAGTAATGAGACTTTATTCAAATAATGTTTAAGAAAGGTTTTTATAATGTAATTTTTTAAAGAAAGAGCAACATTTAATGCATTTAAAATATCTTTATTAATCCTATACTGTCTCATGTAGCATTAAAGGATTGTGAATGCTTGGTTTTGTTCCTTCTGAATGTTCCCTTAGTGATGAACTGGTTGTAGTAGCAATGGAGCTATAGAAATGGGGCAATTATCTTGTAAATGTTCAGTGATATCTTACAAATTGAAGTCTGACATGATTACAGAGCCATTTTGCTGTAAAAGCATTTGTTGTTTAAGTATCTTTATATACCATAGTGGTCTGTAGCTCCCCATGTCCCTACTCAGATTCTACTCCTCTGTGCAAACACTGAGCTTTGCTACCTCTGCTATAGCTCAGCTTTGGGACAGCTGTGCTGAGATTAATCTGCTGGAGGTGTCATAAAAATTTTCTTTTGAGTGTGATTTTGTGGTACTTTTAAACTGGAATAGGAGAAGATATCTCATAGGTTCCCTTCAATAGCAGTGCTCTGCAATATTTTGGATTCTTTGCACGGTTATGAAGTTCTCCTGGAAGTGTTCTGGCAGATTTTGCTTTTGTGGGACTCAACTGACAGGGTGGCCAAAAAAATAAAAAAATTAAGAAATGGAATTCTTTGACATAAGGTTTCTTGACCAATTTCTAGGAAGAGACAACAATAAATGTATTTGAGCAAACCTCCCTATTTTTGATTAACAAATGAAGTGGCATCACTGAGTGTGGGCTGACCTCATCCTCCCAAAAGGTTGACTCCCACTGCTTATGGGACCTGACTGATACGCTCTGTGATTACACATTTGTGAAGTTGGCTTTATTTATAATACAAGATCAGGTCAAAAGGACTTCACTCTAGAACTTGAATTTTTCTGCTTCTAACTCCCAGTAGTTAAATTTTAAACACTATATCCAGCCTATATTCAAAGTTTTCCCAGAGAATAGGAACTGAACATGGAGACTTCAGCCTGTGGTACATGGAATAAAACAAAGTAGTTTGCTCAGCCCATCATTTATTCCTCCCCCGTCTACAGAGTAAATTTTGTCCCAACTAGTGATAATTTTAACTGTTCAGGGCAGGTTCTGCTTCATTGTAGAAACAAATTCTTTCTGCCTTTCTAATCAGGATCTTCCCAAAGCTCATCAGTGCATCCTCTGTCTTTCTATGCACTCTCAAGGCCCAATCCTGCAAAGAGCAGGAGGTGCTTGGCACACTGACCTCCTCCCAGAACTCCTGCCAGTTAGGAGTGGTCAGCACACAGCAGGATTTGGCCCTTGCTTTGCACAGAAACCTCCCTCAGTCTGAATGTTTCATAATGTATGTTTAAATAGTCGTGGCTAGCAAAGAACTTTGATGAGGCAAAGGGGTAATTGGATTTTCTTGTTCTATAATTAAAAAGGTATATATTACATCCACATTAATACCAAAAGAGTTCATCACGATCAGTGTTATTACAATGAATACCAAAGGATTTAACAGTGATTGGCCACTTAGTTTAAAGGGTACCTGAAATCATTAAATTGTTTGCTGGAGGGCTTTTGAAGGCCTGTTGGATCGCCTGCCACTCCATTTTTTTTTTACTCCTGGCCTGCAATGTGAGGTTTACTTTTACAAAGTAGGAGCAACAGGGTGATCATTTTCCTTTATTATTCCCTTATTGACTTCCAGTTAATTTTAATCTTTGCATTAACTGACCTCTATTAAGCTTGCCAGGTATCTGATTACACCGCCAAGGTTGAGACCAGAAGGCGACCTATTGCACCACGTCAATTGTCCTTCACAGAAGCCCTTACTGTTAATCAAGAGAGGAAGATTAAAGGAGATCAGAACTATCAGCCTGGAGTGCGTTTTGCATTTGAATACACCTTTCTACCAGCGTCTGTGTATTGTCCTAGAAAGAAACAAATATGAGCTCTTAGGAGTAGCTTCTGCTCAAATCTCCACCGAGAGAAGTTCTCAAGACAATGTGGTATCTGCAGCCCGTAAACACTTTGTTACATTTGTAGAGTTCTAAATCAGATCCACCTATTAATTGACTCCTGGATTTGAAGACTATTATGGTCATCCAGCCTGGCCTTTGCATAAGCAGTTATGGCTTTCCACCAAGTAATTCATGCGTCCAACAACTATTTTTAGGAGAAATCCATACAAATTGAAAAGCTTAAGGTGACTTCATGGCTGTTGTAATCTTATTATATAAAAAATCTGTAGAAATATGGAAGCTGTTGGTGAGCACAGAATGGGTTGCACAGGTACAGCTGTTAGGGAGCTATTGACCAAATTTTTTCAGTCTTCTTGAAGTGATTTTTAGTATTTCTAAAAGGGAAAGCATCAAATTTGCTCCATTTTACTAAATAATTTTACTAAATTACAGTGCATAGTCATAAAACACAGTAATGTGAATTTATTCTTTTGATTACCTCCCCTGTTTTTCATGTGGGAAATCCCAGCGACTGCAATTAATTAAACCATAAATGGATTTGTACAGGAAAAATTTTGGTCAAAAATGAATTTTCTTGCATTTGATTCTCTTAATATATTCTGGAACTTCGTCTGAAATTCTCAGGGACAAAAATTCTGAAATTATTGTTGAAGGCTACAGTGTGGGTCTAGGAAACCTATTATAAATGTATGCAAAAATAAATGTATTGATTGATCCCTGATTATAATTGTTATTATACATTAAAATAATAGTTTAAAAATTGAATCTTTTCTCTTCAAATGATCTCATATACATGCCTTCACCTTTGATCATCTACAGAAGAAAAAAACCACCTTGAAATTAAAAAAGAAGGTAAGTTGGTGTTAAAATCAGAGTTTTAGTGCAATCAAGTACTTGCAAGGTCAACTACTGCAGTCTAAAATATTCTGAACTAGGTCTGAATATATCAAATTAATAAATCTATTCATAGAGGGGAAAAAAAGTGAAAATAAACCTCTTCCTAGCTAAGGAATTCCACAGGTGCTTTAAGAGCTGATCTTTTTGGAAGATATTTTTCAAAACCTAAAAGTCCTCTTCTCCCTTTTTCCCAGCATCCCTATCCTGCACAAAGCCTCCCAAGCTTGGACAGTTTGTTTAGCTTTTCTAGGAGCTTGTGGAGCTTAATGTCAGCGCAGGGGATCCCAAGAGCTTTTCTCTTTTATAATCAATTCTACCTGCACAAACTTATTCTTAATATAAAAATGACCGCTTGGAACATGAGAATGTCATTTTATCGGGATTCAGGTCAATAATTATATTTATTTTCTTGACAGAAGAGTCACCTCCAAACCACTCCAACATCCAGGAATTTGATCATTGTGCTTAATTCAGAACAAAATCAGGCTAACCCAACTCAGAAATGCTTTTGTTCCATGGTTAGCTCCTGTTTTTAAATAGTTTTATCGTATGAAGGCTTCTATTTCCTCCAATTAGACAGAAAAGTTTCCCAGCTCTTCAGCTCTCCAAGGGAAATTGGGAATGATTAAAAAAAAAATATGTGTAGATGCATCTTTATGACTTAAACCACAGCAAAGGTATTTATAACTTTTAAGGCATCGAGCATCTGTTCTTCCGCTTGCAGGCTGTGTAAACAAGAGTGCTTTGGCTTCCCCTAAAATATCTTTTTTTTTTTTACAAGTCCAACAGATGCACCGTGGTCATGACAAGGCATCCTGGAGCCGGCAGCTCGGCTCGTTCCGATCAGCTTCTGCCGGAGCGGGATCGCCAAGGGATCGGCGGGAGTCGGGAACAGCGTTTAGCACTTTGCTGACCTTGAGGCCACCTTTTCAAAACTCCTTCTGGAACCAAGATTTTTTCCAGCCATTTTCAAGTGATTTCTTCCACTTTCTCCAGAGACTGAAACACTTGATTGATTCGTGATGTTCAGTGAAATTCTTGCACGGGAAAAGAAAAAATGTTGGTGGTCGCAGACATGAAAACGTTGGTGAACTTTTTTAATTAGGGGCTCGAATTAAAATCTTCAAAAAGTTTTCCACATGTCTGTCCAGAGTGTTTAACAACAGGTATTTGGGATTTCTTTTCGTTGTGAAGGAAGATATAGAAGCAAACATGAAAAATAGATCTTTAATTTTAAATATATGGTTTTTACCTGTATTTTAGCCTTGTAGATACCACTTTGTCTCATTTGGGAGCTGCTAATAACCAGGAAATGATGACTGAGAACTTCTGAAATGACATCAAGTAAAAAATTAAAGGATGTGAGGAGACTTTTTTTAAGAATTAAAAGCTTTTAGAGCTGAGATCATGATAAATTATTTCTCAGCATTCCTTAGAAAGAATAATGGAGCTGAAGTTTGTACTGTGTGGATTGTGTTACTTGATAAATCTCTGGCTCACAGTACCTACATGAAAACAGGATTCCCCAAAGACTTGCCAGGACTCTATGCTAAAGAAGTTCACACAGGGAAAGAAGTTTTTTTATTTCTAACTCACTGTTACATCTTGTATTTTTTGCTTAAACTTGGTAGACTTTTTGTGGCATCAAAAATAAAAAGGTCTTCCAGCTTTAAATTTTGAATCAGTCCATGCTGAATCAACTGAATGGTAAAAAATGAGTCATGATTGACCAGTTTTCTCTGTTAGAAAACCAAAGAAAAGGAAAAAAAACCCATTTCATTTTACTAAATTACTCAAAAGTACTTTTTAAATGTCTAAGGTTTAACCCTACTTTGAGGACTTTACCTATTAATTATTTTCCAAATGGCATCAGCAACAAATATAGAAGATAAATACATGAAATAAAATATTCTACAGCAGTAAAAGTTTCAGTAGTTGTATCATGGGTAATCATTTTGATCTTACCCTGCAAATTTGCTCTCTCAGTTCTTTAGACAGAAAGTTTCTCTGTTGAAATATACCAAACCAACATCCAAAAATGGAACTTAAAAGCACAATTTTCTAAAATTCTGCATTGTGAAAGCCTAAACTCTGTAAGTTTCCTCATATTTCTCTTTATAATCATCCCCAGGACAAGAGTTAGGTTTTGCTTTATTTTTTGTGTAAAAAAAGTGGGACCAAACACTGAATTAATGAAAGTTGAAGATGAACATTTGGAAGGTAGGTATGTAGGGCTTCATTTCTTTTAAAAATTATATTTGGGGCTCCATTTGTTTATTCTGGATATTTATCCTGGCTGGATGAATTATTGTTTCCTAGGGATCCATCCAAGCCCTGTGGGTTGCCATTGGCCTCTGGGCACTAGTGAATTCCAGTGTTAATTTTATTGAGCCTTGGGATTTCCTCCTCCTGGTCACTTTTCCCTGGAAATAAAAGTGTGGAACATGTAGGGCCCAGCTCAGCCCTCAGCTGCACAAGATCTCTCCTGCAGCACATGGAGCAGGGCATGGCATCTATAATTTAATTGTACAGCCTGAGTGCTATTCTGTAATCCCCTTGCTCTGCTGTGTCAGAAAGCAGGACTTGATGGTCTGGCTGAGTTTCTGTGTTCCAGAGGTGATACTGGGTCAGTTCTTAAAAAAACAGATGAAAAAAAGGAAGCTGTGCTGTTGCAGAATAGTTCTGTGCTACAGGCAAGTTCAGCGTGGTGGAGAGAAAGAGGAGTTTTATAGCTCAGGAGAAAATCCTATATCCATCCCAGCCTCGGAATAGGACTCCAGTTGAAGACCTCGTGGTACAAAAAGCTGTGCAGCCTTTGGTTTGCTGTTTAATCTGGTTGCCCATCTATCAAATGAAGATATCAATTCCGATCTCCCACCACCTCCAGCAAGATTTTTAAGGGTATATATGAAGAACCTATAGATCAGTGAGCTCACAGAGATGCTTTAGAGTGCAAAGTGCTTTTAAATGGTGCAGCCGTCTGCTGTGCTGGGCTGTGTGGGAGGGTTGACTCACCTAACACTGCTCCCTGTTTTGTGCAGAGGTGCTGGGGGCTGGCCAGGCTGCCTTGCAACAGAGCTGGCAGAGCCTGCTGGAAAACAGAGCTGGAAAAGTCAATGCAGCTCTTGCTCAGGTTAAAGGGAAGATTGCATTGTTACACCTTTCGTTGTAATTCCGAGGACCACTCCAGTTCAATGCAGGCTGTATTAATGTGCATCACTTATCCACACACCGAGTCAGTCAATGACTGCATTGATCCAGCGCGGTGTTTTCTTTCAGAGGATGCTACAATGAGGCAATAGAAATCATTAGGGCTTGTGATATTGAAATCCTCTTGGTGCTGGCAGACCTGGAGCTCGCATTTCATATACTGTTGCAGCAGCACAAGAGCAGTCATGCCTGGAATTTCGAGTGAAAGTTTCTATTTTTTTGTTGAGTGAATCTGCTCTGTTTTGTTCCTTTCTTTTGCACTCAGGTTATTTTACTGAGATATGTTGTGTACCTGACAAGCTGCTCTAGGGCAAGGTGTCCCTGCCCAAGGCAAGGGGTGGGACTAGAAGGTCTTGAAGGTCCCTTCCAAGCTAAACCATTCTGTGATTTGATGATTTTATGTACAGGATGCAATCTTTTCTTCATGTGTTGAACATGATCCTGGGAATGGCATGGCTCGGGTTGGAAGGGGCCTTAGAGATCACCTTGTTCCAACCTCTTCCATGGGCAGGGACATCTTCCACTAGACCAGGTGTCTCTGAGCTCTGGAATTTCCTGATAAACTCCTCTGAAGGTCTCAAACAGCTCTTCCAAAACCTCAACAATATTCAGTATCCTCTTCTTGAGGACTCTCACCCTTTTAGTTTTCATCACAAACATTTTTGGGTGAGCCACTGTTTTTGAACCTTCACTTTTTCCAAGCTTGTGCAAATGGCTGGATGTTTAACAGACTTCCAAAGTTGATATCTTGTTCATTAATAACAGAAATTTGGTCATTGCAAAAACGTTTTTGAGCTCTTCTACAGAGGGACAGTGCAGAGGCACAAAGAGGAAAACAGTTCTGGTTGCAATCGAAGCAAAAAGAGCCTGTTACAAGCAGAAAACAGAAGGAAATGATGTGACCCTGGTTAACATTGTACAGGGCAGTTCCTGCAATCTGCAGGCTCATTATTGTCACGTTCCTTAGGATATTCATACAGGGAGAAGGGGGATAATGACCTACACTCAGAGGCACGAATAAGACAACATTCAAAAAGCTGCAAGTTTAATTTGGACAATATGGCTGGGGAAGAAATGGCAGCAAGGAAAACAGAGAAGAAATTTGGAGAAAACCCTGCCAGCCACCCAAGTAACCCCCCCCCTAAATACACCCAGTAACCTGTGCTCATAAATCCGTGTGCAGGAAGGGCAGTTTTCAACAGGTCGTTCCAATTTTCAAATAAGGTTTGTCCTTGCAGGTTTTCTTCACACCTCTCCTGATGGCTGCAGGATTAAGACTATGAAAAAAAACAGGTCATGGAAACAAACTGGAAAATGCCAACCCTCCCTTCAGCTCCAAGTTTCCTTTTGAAATACTGTTCTTAAAAAAATTCTCCCAAGGAGATCATTGGTGACTTGAGGGATGGAAGGATTGGAGTATGGATGCTTTAGGAAATGTGTCAGGCTTTTGGGAGGTTGTGGAGCTGATTCAGCTAATCTGGATGTATTAGGGGAAATCTCCCTGGTCTACCCCACCTGAGCATGGCAAATATTCCTTTCATTTCCTGCAGCGGACCTGAAGACGTGTTATGACGTGGCTTTTTCTAGATGATCCTGAGATAAACAGAAACTTTATAGGCAAAGCCGTTCTTCATGGAAACCCCACTGCAAGCCTGAGGACTTTTGGATAAAGTTTTGATAACACTGGTAAGGAGCAAAATGTTACTGAGTGCGGCACCATTCAGGTGAAACCCTAACCCCAAATCTTGACCATTTGTTACTATTAAAGACCTCTTGGCACTTTTCACAAGAGCAGAGGTGTGAGCCCTGGTGTCCTGGCTAAATTCCAGCTTGGGTAATTAAATTCTGCTCTCCTAAAATCCCCCCTGTAGTTTCAGCCGAGTCCAGGATTCCTCATTTCCTCCACGAAAGTGAGGCACAGAATTGCTTTGTGCTGGTAAACAGCTGCCACAGCTCACCCCAGAGGAATTGCTGCATTCACTCCTGAAGCTCTCTCTGCCTCTCCCTCACAACACGTTGGGCACAGCATTGTCCCAGAGCACCCACGAGCATCCCTCCTCCCTGGCAGTGTGGGATGCAGGAACTGTGCAAAGCACAACCAAACTGCAAAGCAACCCCGGACCCCATTCCCCTCTCTCAGTCCAATATTATTAAACCCTGCTCAACTTTAGGAGTCCAGCCTAAAAACACCTTGCTATTTCTGAAGAGCTGGGGAGATAAAGTGTTGCTGCTGCTGCTCCCCTTGATTTCTGGATATTGGTCATACCTGGTAAATGGTTTCATTTTCTTTGCTGAGGAAGAAATCTTGAGTCCACTTCTACTGGGGCTTGTTAAGCTGTTGCCTTGGGGGCCAGTTGATCAGTTGTTAAGTAGTAAGCAGCTTTGGCAGGCAACAGGCGTAGGATCCCCTGCAGCTACTCCAGCCTGCCCATCCTATCATTCTTTAGAGAGGGAGCAGGGTATTGTCTTAGAAGTGCAATAATGATAAAATAGGGACAGAACCTCTTCATTCCACTTTGCATGCGCAGGTATTTTAGTAAACTCCGTGACATCTGTAGGGACAAATATATAGATAAATATTTACTTGTCAACAGTGGTTGTGAAAGTCCAGCTGAGGGTTTTTTACGGATTTTTTTTTTTATGATAAATCAGGGGCTCTGAGTGAAAAGGCTGAGAATTGGGGCAGCTGTACTGAGAGCTCGTCAGCTGTTTGTTCTGGCTGTTATCAGCTTCAATTCTTCATGAAAAATTATGGGAAAATATGGCAGAAATCCTGGCCAGGCCACAGAGAGCCAGGCTTGGTGTGGGGTAATCCTGCCACACTTCTATCTGACAGCAAGGGAGTTCTTCAGTTGTAATTCTTTTGAATATTGCTATCAAATACTTTATTCTTATTTACTGCCTTAATTGCAGTGAAATGTTTGCCTGAAAGGGGTGATACTTTCTAAGCATTGTGACAAAAAAATCCAGCTTGGTCATTTCTCTATCTCAGAAACATTTCAGTGCTAGCAGAAATATCTATTTTCCAATCTTTGTGCACACCGAGAAATTTCGTCCGTCTGAATTTCCTTAGCTAAGTACACCGGGAATGAGTCAAAGCAAGCCCGACAGATTCTTGCTTTTCACATGCCAGTAGGGTTTTTTAAAATGTATTTTATGCTGGGCTTATTTTGTTTGGTTTTTTGGTTGACTGAATTACCTATATTCCTTGAAATGGTGTTTAGTAATTCTCAGCAACTGCAGGGATGCCTACTGGGAAGTGGTCAGCAGATCACAACAAACCCCACTGACTCTGGGCTCTCCTACTGCTTTAACTCAATTGCACTTTCTTATCCAAAGCCACATCTCTTAGGAAAATCCCAGAAATGCTGTTTGCTGTGAAGCATGGTTTTAATATTATCACAGCTATTTGAAAAGACAAAAGATTAGAAAGACTGGTGCTGAAGGAAGAAATAGTTTCAAGGGATGGATTTACCACAAACAAGATTCACATTTGCTGCTAATGTTTGCTCCAGAGTGTGTCTTCAGCTAAATCATTTCCCCCTTGATGCTGGATGTAACTTCTATGGATATGAAAGGGGGTGGCCATTCTTCATCCCAATCTTGATCTCCTACAGGCCGTAAATAATTACGGGGAAAATTGTAGCTTGTGATTTATTTATTTATTTATTTATTTATTTATTTATGGCCTGTATTGATAATGTATCATTGGGATTCTCAGCTTGTTAAAAAGTCAGATGGGGAAGTATGGACCTGATAATTAAAATATAGATGGATTTTAAAGCACGCTGGATGCTACAGTCCAAGTCCATGGAGTTGTTCCATAAGAAAACCACTGGCATCCTCTGGAAGAACTATGATCCAGTTATGGTTTTGCAGCAAGAGATGGGATATAAGTCGGTCATTTAGTCTAAACAGCTGCTATTTGACACCTCTGTCATGACATAAAATAAAAAATACGTTGTTATCCATGTTTGCCAGAAGGAGATTGGAGAAAACTTTCAGAAGTGGCGGGTAACCACCAGAGTGCAGCTTCTGCATGGCCAGAAGTCCAGAGGAATGATGGATTAAGCCCAGTTCATCCCACAGAGGAATGGACAGGGATTTATTGACAAGCATCACCTCCAGCAGGATGGCAAACGCCCCAGGCTCCTGAGTCTCTGCACGCTTTTGTGTATTTGCTGCTGGTTTCTCCAAAAATGACCTCTCCTGCCCCTTCTCTTCGGCCAGCTTCTCTACAAAAACACCTTTATCAGGTGGGTAGGGAGGGAAGGGCAGGGAGCAGATGGAAATGCCCTAGTAAATAGAGTCTCCAATTAAAATAGTTGTTGGCTTTATAGGCAGAGATCTTAATTTCTGAAATAGGATTGTTAGCAGTGCTTTGCCTTCCTCTGCAGTGACTTTCTCCTGGAGCTCAGTGTTTGTTAGTCAAAACACCACAGCAGTTTGTTCCTTGCCCCACAGGAGACCTCCAGCAGATCTATCAATTCTCTGCAGCCAAAACATTCACATTCCCTGTTTTAGGTCAGCACAGAATCTTACAGTGGTTTGGGCTGGAAAAGACCTTAAAGATCACCTCAGTCCAACTGTGGGGTAGGAACTGTGCATCTTCTTTCTTTGTTTGCTTCTTCCTCTGAGAAAAAAACCTTCTCTTTTTCATATTTAACACAAAATCAAGCAAAGAAGATTCTCTGGTTCTGTGGCTTTATCCCCACTGATGGCAGGGATCACAGTCCAGAAAGCAGCATCCTCGGCAGGTTGGATCTTCAATACATCAAACGCCAACGTTGGCATTGTTTTGAGAGGGTTAACTAAGATTAATGAGAAAAGAAACATGAAGCCATGGAGGATCAACATTACAAATCAATGACTGAATAAATTTAATGTGTATTCCAGCTGTACTTTACCTGGCATGATCCTGATTCTTATGAGTGTATCTTTAATGCTTCTAAATAACCCAGTAGGACAGGAACACTGCGTCCACTTTAATAATGCTTTATTTAAGCTTTATACAGTAGTCAATGCATTGATTTAGGAGGAATTTGTAGAATAAAAAAAGAATGCTTAATAAGGTACAAATAAACTCCTCCAGCCTTCTGCATTCCTCGTCCTTAACATTTGCAAACAGTAACTCCAGTATTTTAATTCTGGAAAATAAAGTCATTAGAAAATAAACTTGGACTTGCTGGAGTTAGAACTTTAGTCTGGATGAAGTAACTTCCCTGAAAGGTGGACTCTTTAAATTCTATCACTTTATCTACAACTTCGGAGAGCACCCCTTCTAGCAGCAGATGAGAAGAGAATGAGCATTTTATTAATTTGTACCTAATTAACGCTCAGAGCTGGGAAGTGGCACCTGTGTCTCTGCGACTTCGTTGTTAAACTTCACGACGGTCTCGGCTCGCTTTGTTTCCTTAATCAAACCCTTGTTATCCTTAACCTGCCTCCCAAAATTGCCATTTGTGCCGCGGATCCACCAGAGCCGCGCCCGCGCCGCTAATTACGCGTATGGCGGCAGCGACAAAGGGAGACCTTCTCCATGAAAACGCTTGTGCCGGCCAGCCTCCTAATCAGATTCCAAGGAATTGAACTTGCAGAAAGTTTGTGCTAGCCTTGTGGATTTTCATTTCAGATGTTGTCAACTCAAGGGCATTTGGACCAATCAATATCTGTCTGTCTTCTCGCACAGAGAAAGTTGGCTATTAGAAAAGAGAGGCTTAGAGCAGGCTCAGCCAATACCATTAGCCCTTGCCTAAGGGCAGTTGTGGCCGTGTGCCGGGGTAGGCACCTGCCCCCTCCCCTCCCCCACCATTAAGAAGGCCACTGGGGATGTCATTTGGACATAGCGGGCAAAGAGCACTTCTTTATTCTTTCTCTTTTTTACACCCAGACTTCACCAAAAATCAATAAATCTGTTCTTTGCTTATTTTCAGAACTTTACTTCAATATAAGCAAGGACTTTCCTTCCAGCTACAAACTCCAGTAGCACCAAGTCAGGGATTTTTTTTTTTTTTTGGTGTGTGTGTATTTTTTATTTTCCTTTCTCTGTTCCAATTTGAGAAATAATTGGAAATAATATCCACTGTTTCTTCTTTTCCCTGCTAAAGATTTTTTAGAGGAAAGACCTTGATCTGCTGACTCTTTTCATGATTCAGCACTTGATTTTTCTCTCCTTGCTCTCCTTTTATTTCTAATGATTTTACATGATCAGGGAGGGAAATGATACATTTATTTGTTTTCCAGTCAATGAAGTTTTTACCATATTGAATTAGATTTTGCTGTTTTCTGTGTCAAGGCACTATTAGTGACACCGCTCCTGATAATTCTTTAAATATGAAAAATCACCTTTCAATTTTAGGCAGCATTTTCATACATGGGAACCAGGAATATATTCTGGGGAGGCATCAAGCCCATGCATGAATGCTGTGAGACTTTTTTTAAGGACATTTGTGAGTCTACTCTTTCTCTGAAATAAGTGAAAAACAAGGTAAATTAAAGATGATTGAACCCAGTAGTACAGTGACCAAACCAAGTGGCAGTGGGCTTAAGTATGGAGCCTTCAGATCTTTGAGGATGTTAAAAAACCTGCAAGAAATGCCAGTAAATTGTCACTGGAGGGATATTCATTGAGAAGCTGATGGCAGAGGACAAAAGGAGAAGGGAAAAGCAGAAATGAGGTTGATGTGCATGGAGAGAAAAGCACTCTAGAGAAGGTCCACCAAAAAAAAAAACCCAAACCAGCCAACCCCCCATCAAAACCAACCAAACAAAAAAACCCCAGATGAAACAGTTTGGAAGAAAAAATTTAGGAAGAAATCTTGAAGACTGAAAGTTGTTGGTCAAACCTAAGGGAGGGAGCCAGTGGTAATAATTTCAGTTAACAGATGTTACCAGAGGTCTTCACGCTGAGCTTTAACCGAGGCACAAACGTTGTCCTTTTGGCTATGAGGAGTCAGAATGGACAAAGTCCCTGAAAACAGGACTATCCCATCCTCTGCCAAACAGTCTGCTCACATGACACACGTGAAGGCCAGATTCCATCCCTTCTATTGTGGGATTATATCTATCTCAAAAAATTAAGGACCATTGTTTAGATAAGAAGGCTAAGATTTACCTCAAATAATTTAGTGAAGTGGATTGAGACCCACTGCAGACCTGGCCTGAAACCATCACCTTGCTGAATTCCTATCAATATAGAATTGGGAATTTAGGGAATACCACAGGATGAAGATTCTTTTTATTTGGGTTTGAACCACAGAAATGCGAAGAATTAAAATGAAAGAGAATCAAACTGCATGAAGCCATGGAGTGAAAAAAGGTTGTTTGTGTCATGTTCCACTGAGAAATTTGGCATTTTTTGGTTGTTTCACTCAAATAGCAACCGAAGAATGTTGTTATTAAATACTCTTCAAATGACTTGTCAGATCTTCTTAAAGTTCAAAGATTTCCATCATCCAAAGATGCCACAGATAGTTTTTGAACAGGCTGGAAGTTCAGCCAAGATCCTCTGGAGGTAGGTGATAAAACATCTTGGCTGCTAAGCCGTGGCCAGTTGTGCTGGTTTGAGTTTGTATGGTTTAATTGGCACTTTACCTGTTTTAAATCACCAGCAAATCCAACAGGATGGTCAGGACCAGGAAACCTTCTCCTTCCTCCAAGGGTGAGCTGGAATATGGATGAATTTCCATGAGGAAAGGGAAGATCCTTGCAGCTGGATTCCCCCAGAAGATGCCAGGATTCAAGGAGCAGAGCCAATGTTATCCAAGAGAAGGTCGATGAGTAAGTAGGAAAGGGGCATTTCCCTGAAGATTTCTATGTAGTTTGTAGCTATAAAAAGACTTCATGATAATGCAGACTAATTTTTGGAGTGCCTTTGCATTAGCACAATTTTGGGGTTTGGAACTCTTATCCTCTCTTTTTTTCCTTCTCTTTTTTTCCTGTAAAATTCACAAGGTTCAAGTTTTGGGTTCCTTTCCCAACCTGGCAGAACTCCTGCATTTCCAGGTGCTCGTGCTCATCCATTTCCAAGTGCTCTTACTTGCTGCTTCATTGAAAATAGTATTTCTGTGCTAAACAGCATCATCTTGGGATCTCTTATGGGCTTTAGTGGTGTTTAAGGGGTGAAGGCCAGGATACTTCAGTGAAAACCTCCAGCGCAAAGAAAATGTGGTGCATTTCTTATGAACCCCTGAAAAAGCTGCACTTCTTTCAAGAAATACATACGGAAAAAAATACTCAGGCAAAATTTTATTTACTACTGAATTTATAATGACTTGGTGGGATTTTTTGAGACCGATGGGTCCAGGGTTAGATTTTGTGGCTACTTAATCTCAGGAGCTGAAAATATTTCTTCTTTTAAGTGAGGAAATTTGTTATGGCACCGAATGGTTATTCATTGTATGGATTACCGTTTGGGGCTAGAGCAAGATCTTTTCTTTTTGATATTTAAATTGAAAGAAAAAATAAATAGCATGTCCTTTTCAAAACAAACAGTTCAAAATGACTGGTCAATACCAACTATTAAAAAATCCCAGATAGGTTCCTTAGCTGGATTCCTACATCATTAAACTTTGAGGGACTTTGGTTGGGGAATTTTGGAGTGAAGATTCATGAGCTGGGTAAATATGACAAGGTCCCAAGAATGGACCCACTGTCCTGCCAGTGCTGTGATGTGCATTTCCACCACACTCTTTCAAATCCCAGACGTTCATCTGTCCAAATCTGCAGCACGTGGAACAACAGGTACGAAATAAATTAAATAACACATTAAAAAACCATAAAGTCTCCTTGAGAAAAAAGTCATCACTGAACAGCTCTTGTTCTGTTAGTCACATTATCCTTTCTCATAATCATTTCACCAGATTCTTTCAATTAGGTGCAAAGAGCTCTTTCGAAAATATACTTTTTTATATACATATGTTTTTATATATATCCTTCTGTACTATGGAAATTGCCGCTCATGAGTTAGGAGTTTGATTGTTACCTCTGTCATTAGAAAAGTAAAGGCATCTGAAAGTTGATCAATGACCTTCTTAAGCTCAAGAATGTCCAAAACTAAAATAACAAAGAGTTCAGAAGAGTTTTAGAGTACTAGAAAAGTTCATGAATGAAAATGGTTGTCTTCTGCTCATACTTCACATCCCATGGCAACTGAGTATTTACGACTGGAAGAAATCTCAATGATTGTGTCAATTGGATAATCCAAGCTACCTATGAACTCAAACTGGAGAAAAGAAATGCCATGAATTTGCCACAGTCTGCTCACTGGCTCGTGTTGTGAAGAAGCAGCTTGGCCTTGCCTAAACCAATTGGAATTCAAGCTACAGCAGGAAATGCACAAATACTTTCCAGGACACACTTTAAAAATAACGTGTTTTTTTTTTTTTTCTTAGGATACTCAGAAATTTCTGCATTCACAAGGCACGAGAATGGGGACAGATGAAGCGTTGGGGATGCAAACTCCCTCAGTCCGTTTTGCCAGACTGGTTCCCTTTTTAACCGTGCAGCAGCCAGGGGTGAACACATTTTCCTGTGGGTTCCCCAGTGTCAGCAGTGGAGCACATTAGTGTCACTTGTGGCTGCAGCATCCCTGGTGCGGGCGCCTGTCTAATGGACGGTGGTGGGAGCTGCAGACATCAAACCCCTGAGCTGGAGCCCATCAGGCAGCGAGCGTCGGATGTGTCAACTCCGGCTTCTTTGCGGAAAATGTTTCTCCTCGTCTCCAGCCCCGTTGCTCCCACTGAGTGTGCATGCCAGCTTTAGTGCCTGCTCCACTTATTTCAGATATATTTTCATGTCAACAGCCTGATAACAGTCTAAAACCTTCTCATTTTTGCTGACAGTGGTAGGAAATATTCTTCATTGACCAAATCCTGACTCGCTTCCTTCTCGTTCAGGTTGGAAAATCTCCGACTGGAAAAAAGAATGCGACGCTCAGTGTGCTCCATGTTAACGCTGAAAAAAAATTAGAGCTGTGAAGATTTTTTTAATAATCTGGCCCATCACCGGTCTCTAAGGAACAAGAGGAATCCATGTCTTAGAATTTTTAAAGACCTAATAAATAATTTGCCATAACCACAGGGTGCCATGGCAAAATGGAGCTAAGGTAATATTTAATTTGCTTATTTACAACATTAAGTAAAATATTCCATATCTGATTTTTTTTAAAAAATATATGTTGCTGTTTATTGTGACAAATATTTGAAATCTCAGTGCTCGGTTCTCAGCAGAGCTTCTTGGTGTGTTTCAGAGCCTCACACAGTTAAAATTATTCCATTAGGCTATTAAAGCATGGAATGTGCAACATGCCATCCACCTCAAGGCATTTCTCTGCTCATTTTTATCTTTCTGAATACCTGTAGCTTCCTTTCTGCACAAACATTTTACTGCGAGCGTTCTCTCGGATCTGCCAGTTAACTTCCTCTTGATGCCCGGTGGCCTTCTCTGCTCTGGTGGTCACTCATCTTGGCCCTCTCAGATCTCGGAAGGGGGTGGCAGCAGCACACTGAATGGAATATCAAGCAAATTCCCATCAAATGGCAGTGTGACCCCCCCAGGTAACAAACAGGAGTCAGGTGTAAAACCATTCTGCCCCGTAACTCGTCCTTCTCCGTGCGAATCCCTCGCGCGGATGGCGCCAAGGTGCATATTCCAACCCAATTCGCAACGGTTCGGTGCCATCCCTCCCCAGATCCCTGGGTTAGGGTTCTTAATTAGCAATGCAGTGCTAGGTAGGTGATGGGAAAGGAGAGGGGAAGAAACAGCCGGCAGAGAGGAACTGTTTTATTGATGCCGGTAGTCTGGGCTAAAGCACAGCTCCTGCTGCATTTCTTCCAGCAGCGCAAGCTGAATCTTTTCCCTCATTTGATACAGTGACCTCTCAAGTGCATCATTGCCCTGAGGGCTGAGGGCAGTCCAGCAACTGTTAAACCCCTTGGGTTGATAATCTTCTCCCACATTTGCCCTTAACACCAGACATACCACCATTAGCTACAGCTCCACTGGTGCTCATTAGAGCCGATCAATATAGACTAATATAAAGAATGCTGCTGCGCCTTCTGTTATTTTTCAGTTACTGCAAATTTACAGACTTTTCACCTACAATACGAGGCTTTGCTGCTGTACTATGTAAAAAAGGGGATTTGAGACAAAAAAACCAACCCCAGCAGTTTTTATTAGATGCCTAAGCGTTATTTATCTTGCTGCTCAAAATATCTCATTACTAGAGAGCGGACGGGAGATGTTCTGGACAAAATTCTCTTTGGATTAAGTTGCCATAAAATCACAACTTTTATAAATCACAGCAGCTGGATTGGCAAACAAAACCAGGCACATTTTAATATGAGAGAGTGTTTGAGCCTGCAAAGCCTCTGCAAGTGTTTTCATGAACTTGGGCTGATATTTTTAAGCCCACTGCGCGTGTCCATGCTCTGTGCAGGTGGACAGGGATTGTGTGGCCCCTTGAAGGTGTTTCTATATGTTGAAGGCATATATGTAGAGTGGCTCCAGCACTGCAGAGTACCACCAGCAGGTGTTGCCAAAGATCATAGCAAGAACAGCAACAATTAGCAAATATATCATTCTTTTCCCACATTTTAACCCAAAGAGTCTTTCACTGATCATGATAGGAAACAACAAACAAACTACAGATACAAAAAAGGGCACAAAAATCACCTAACATCTATTAGGTATTTCACAGGGAATAATACACAAGTGCTCAATTCGTTGGGAGTAATAAATATTTTTAGTTTTCGTTTGCATTTGGCAAAAGGAAGATCAAAAGTCTTCATTGGATTTGCCAAATGGCAATGCCATGCAAATATAAAAGTTGGGATTTCTCCTGTTTTTTTTAGTCCTTTTGATGCTTCAAATTTTATAGTTCTGCTTGGGATGTAAAGCAAGGAAAACAACATCCAACCAATTCAGGAGAATATTAATAAGATAGAAAAGAAACATTTGACTCAGTGTAAAGGCAGGTATCCCTTATGGATAAGCTCAGCCATCCCATCAAATAGGATCGTTAAATGGATATAGGGAACATTAAAAATACTGGCAGCACCCTGAATTCCAGTGAATCAAGGGTGATAAAGCCTCATCCATACCAAGTCTTTCCATACTCCCAGGACTTAAGGCCTCCAGTATCTTGCTCAAAATGGTGGCTTAAAGAGTTCAACGTCAGCTGCTGAATGCAAAGGACTTCTGAGCTCTCTATTTGAGCTGAGAAAGCAGTAAATGCTACATTTTACCTCTTTTCTTCATGCACCTCTTTCAACAGCTTAACTTTTGTCATAGTTCTCTGGAGTTTGAGGGATTAAACACTTCTGTTGAATGACTTATTTAGTCAGGACCTTTCTGAAGAGCTGGAAGGGTACGAGGATTTCACTTGTGGAAAGAGAGATTTCTCAAAGTCCATTAAAGCACCTTTACTCAGAGAACGACACAACTTCTCCAGATGCCTCCTTTGCTTTAGTGGACCTATTTGCATCTTAGGTATTACTTAGTGTGAGTAATGTGGTAGGACTGAGCCCTTGATGAGAGGCTGATTAATGAAATCCGTTCTGCTGGCTGAACATAATGGAAAATGTGATTCTGTTGGCTTCTAAGGGCTGAAATTCATCTCCATGCAAACGACACCCATTTTATGGATGTCATAAGCCTCCTACTATCCTTCTGCTTAGATGGGGATTTCATCTGGTGAATGGAAGGGTGGTTGTTACATCCATTAATGTCGCTGAAATGTACCCAGTAAACCCATTGCTTATGACTTTGCCTCAAGTTTGAGTCTTCCCTTCAGGAAGAACTTGAATAAACTTGAGGAAAAATCATCAGTGGATGAAACCTAAAAAAGAAACCCCAAGCTTTTTGTAACAGCACAATATTTAGAAAAAAAAAACCCAAATAACTTGATTTTTAAAATTTAGTGAAAGAAAAGTGGCAAAATCTCTTGGTGTATAACTTTATCAGTTAAATAATGGCAGGTGAGTTCTAATTTATATCGTTCTCACTCAGCTTGCTGTTGTCAGTGCTCCTTATTCATCCTCTGCTAAATTAACGGGCTGTATGATCCCAGTTCTCCTGTTTATTTCCCTGTAAATCTTGTCCCTAAACTTCTGGTCAATTGGCTTTGAGTTTCTTACTTCTCCCATGACGAGGACAGGAAAGAGCCATATTTTCCAAAGTTCTTTTGCAAATTCCCTCCAACTTTTCCAGCATTCACTTTTCCAGGTGTAGGATCCAGGGGGGAGCAGATATCTCAGCACTGGGTTCACAAATCTGGCTGACAGCAGCAATAACTCCTCACCACGCCTCTTGACAATCCATAATTTTCAATAATATCACAACACGGAACCAAGAGCCACTGTCCAATTGAGAGTAATATATTGTATGTTTAGATCAACAGGGAAAGGTTTTTAGGAATTTTCTCTTGTCAGAGCTGGATATATATTCCAAACCTTAATTATTGACCAAATTGGCCCTTCAAGCAACAATGTCTTTGGCTGTAAATTAGCTGGTTTTAATGGTCTGCAGCAAGGCTTTCAATATCCTCTTTAGTGCCAAGTTTGAATGATGGAACTCGCTATATGTGCTGACACTTTTTATTCTTAAACACCTAACGTGCAATCCGCTCCCGAGAGTTTTAAAGGGTAAGATAAAATGTCAAAATTGTTCAAAAGTATCATGTATATTTTTTACTCAGAAAGTTACATACTCAAAACTCTAATCAGTCCACCTGGATTTATGAAATCCCTTGTTATTGTAGAGGTGTGAAAACTGGACTAGAGATAAAGAAAATGGTATTTTTATAGAATGGTCCTTGGAGATGGGGCTGCTCCTCTGTTGTCAATGTAGGCCAAAGTGCCAGTGGGAAGTGCAGTACATGACCTTAGTCAATTAGCAGGGTCTCCTTAATCTCTTGGGATTACTTTGATCTGCAATATCAAGTCTAACACCTTAATGAAATTTTACAGATAGTCACAGAAGACATCCATGTAGTGAAAAAACAATTTCATTTTATACCTAAACTCCTAACACATGCTTAATAAATCCCCAGAAGGGAAATAATAACTATAACCATATTCAACATAAATTTCTCTTCTTTTTTTTTTTTTTTCACACTGTGTTTATGGCTGAGAAAAACAAGATTATAATAGACAGGACTTTTCTTGTGAAAACAGGGAACAGATCAAGCTGCTGATTCACATTTTTCTTGTGGAAAACATGTTCTTTGTTGCTGTTACATTTTAAATCTCCTGAAATAAGGGCGGTGTGCCAAGTCTTAACTGTATTTTTTCTTGTGTGAATGTATTTCTGACTTATTCACAGATATGTGAGACTTCAGATATATTCAGATAGTCCTGATTTGTGTATTCAACCCTACTTATTTTAAAATTTATACTCATTCAAATCTTGTCACGGGTCTGAACCATTTTGGTGCAGTTAATTGGACAACCTGGCCCAATTTTGATATAATTATTAAGTAACCACGTGACAAACAATTTTTGATCATGTGTTGATTTTGTTTGTTTCTGTCTTCTCTGCTTGCTCAGACCATTTCACCTGCAGGTCTTTCAGGACCTGGCTTGCAGATACACAGAAATGCTGTAGTGAGAATTTTATTTTCTGGGAAAAAGCTCCAGGATTCCCTGTCCAGAGGTGAAAATGTTGCATGATTCACACTGTCTTGAGATGAAGGGAGGGAGCAAAGGATGGGGTTTATTTAGGCCACAGCTTTATTAACTCAATTTATCCTGGAATGACGCAGTGATAACTCACTGTGGTCACTTCTTTCCTTCCTGGTGGTTTGTGACACCACCAATCCCACCCTTCTGGGTGACCCTTGGGGGTGGGTGGAGAATGCCAAGGTTTGACCTTCTCCTAGCTGCTGCTTCTTGCCTTTTCCAGCCATGAAGGCCCAGCAGGTTCCTCTCTGCTGTCTTCAGTGCATCCTGCAGCAGCTGGGGACAAGGTCCTTCCTCCACCGTCATCTCCAGCTTCCTTGCAAAATCCAAACAGTCTCCAGCTGGGAATTACATGATCTTTTTGGATACCTGGTGGGGAGAAAGCAGAGAAGAAACCATTCCAGCTGCTGTGGGACACCTTGGCTGTGATTTTGGGAGGTACCCAGAGGTGCTGTGGGGGCAGTGGGGTGGTAGTGGCAGCTCTTCTCTGCCCTTTTCCACACGGGAAAGGTCTTGGGCAGAAGAGGGAGGCTTTCTACACTCCCTGTAGACATTCAGGAACCCTTTGGAGCTGGTTGGATGCTTCCTAGGAGGAGAACAAAGTGGATGAGGTCATTCCTGCTGTAACCACAACTTGAAAATTGCAGCGTTTCATTCTCTGCTGTTGGTGCTCCCAGGACAATCCCTCTGTTTATCCAAGGCATTTCACCAAGATCACTTTTTTCCTTGGGATATGACCTGCAGTCCTGAGGCAAAACAGGGGCTGGATTTAAAGTGGGATTTTGTGGGAATGAGGGCTCCAGGATTCACCACAGCAGCTCAGGAATACACATAATCATGGAAAAATGGAATCCCAGACTGGTTTGGATCAGGAGGGACCTTAAAACTCACCTGTCATGGGCAGGGAACTTTCCACTAGACCAGGCCTCTCCAAGCCCCATCCAAGCTGGCCTTGGACACGCCAGGTTTCTGATGCTCCACATACAGAATTTACCAATCCACAATTGGATTTGATTAGAGCAACCAGAGATGTTCAAGGGAGCTCTCTTATAAATTGCCTTTTGCAGTCAAATTAAGGTTTATTGCTGAGTGTCTTGTGGTTTGCACCAGCTCTGATTTGCGGTTTTATCCCTTGTTTTGCCCCTTGTCCTCCTATGGCCAAATAGCAAAACTAAATCACCTCTCCCTGGAGGCCCCACGAGTGAGATTTCAGTGTGCAGGATTCAAGGGACAATGCCCACAACATTTCCTGGGTTTTAATGCATTCAGTAAGTGTAAAAACCCCCTAAAATGGAGCAAGGATATAAAACTTGGCTCTGTACCGATTGCCCCAATTAACACATGACAGATACTCGCAGCCGCTGCGCTGTGCTCTCCTCTGGAATCTGCTGCACACAACCATAAAACGGCTTCCACGAGGCAGAGCAGGCACCAGCTTTGTCTTCACACACATCTGTTGCATTTTTTAAAGGTAAAAATAAAGTTTGAATTTTTAAAATCTCAATTTTAATAATGCATGAAAAAGTGGAGCGGCTCTGCTTTATTTCCATCCAGGTCTCATCTTGCATCTCTTTCACCACTGCCAAATATTCCTAAAGTACTTTGTGTCCCCTCTGTCATTCCAACCGCAGGCATGTGCTCCTGGAGACCAAGGTGAGCTGTGCCAAGGCCTGGCATCAATCTCAGAATGCTGATTTGGGTTGGAAGGGGCCTTAAAAACCATCTCATTCCACCCCTGCCGTGGGCAGGGACACCTTCCACTGTTCTGGGGTGCTCCAAGCCCCAATGTCCAGCCTGGCCTTGGACACTTCTGCAGATGGGGCAGACTTTTTTGGTCTTCATTTTCCACAAATATCCCTGTGAAGGAAACCTCTAAGAGGAATTCTCATCAAAATGTGGATTTGAAACAGGTGTGTGAAAAAGCAAATAGTGAATATTTCAGTAATAATTTTGTTATTTTTAGCTAATTTAGCAATTACAGCTCGAAAATTTAAATTGTTTTAATCAGTCTATATTTTTAAATCAAGTGATTAATGAATCTATCTTATTAATATTATTTGCCTCGTATTTCTAGCCTTTAAATGAGAGTTTAAATGAGTGAGGTTTCATCAGCATAAAGACTGAGGAGGTTCTTCCTCAGGATTTTTACATTTGAACAAGGAGTGAAGGGAAAGGGTGGGAGAGGGAGGAAACAACACCATCCCTGTCTTGCCAGCAGAGAACTGAGTGTTTTAGAGATGAATTTAGGCCAAAAAGAAATCAACCCAGATTTTTGAACCCCTGTTCACAGTTTTAACCTTAAGATTACACTTCAGAAGTGATTTTGCTGATACAGATAAATAAAAATATGGCTCTCCCCCTGCCCAGAGAGCTGCTGGAGCTTTATTTCCTCTTCCAGGGCATGTGATGAGACCCAGATGGGAGAAGGCAAAACTCTCCTTAATGACAGCTGATGTTTTCCTGGATGGAGCCAAATCGGAGCAGACAGCAAAGATCCTTATCTTAGCATGGGAAGCCTGACAGCAAAATATTTCTCTTGATGTCAGGATTATTTTGTTATAGACCCCAAAACCACGCTCCAAAAATAACTCTGATTCATGTGTTTGCTGATGCCTGTGTGCTCCTCCATCCTCCTTGCACAGGTAAGTCCCAAATGCATTTTTAATTTAAAACTGTCTCATATAACAATGAGAAAGCTTTCAAATCTAAATATGTGACAGTGCTGCATATACGATTAAAAAAAAAATCTATATTCATTGTGGAGGGGGAAAAAAAAGGAAAATATTACAAAAGACCAAAAGCTCTAGGGTTCAAGCTAATTTTTCATCTTTTCCATGGGGAAAAACACTGGTAAATGTTAAGAAACACCCTTCAAGAACCTTTAATTTGTTTTTCACTCTCCGAGATATAGATTTTCTCCTTCCCATTTAAGTAAAAAAAAAATTTTCCTGTGGGTTTTTAGAGTCATTTGAGAAAATATATATATATATTTGTGTATTATTCCATGCTTTCCAGCCTAGCTTTGATTATGCTGTCAGAGCAGACTAAGCAGAATCTGAGTTGTAGCCAGGTCCACTCATTTTTTTTAATCTGCTGAGGAGGATTTTCCTGTAGATCACACAAATCACTTGCAGGATCAGCTCCTCACTCCAAAATCTGGGTTTCATTGGTCAGTGGCAAATGGATCAGGATGGCCCAGCATGGATCAGGATGTTGCCACAAATATCCAATCTTTTGAAGTTATTGGCAAAAGGATTAGGTCATTTTGTTTTTATTTTACCCTGTGATGTTGCACGTCATCAATTGGTTTTGCTGTGGTTGAGTTCAAGCAGATACAGATGGATCCAGCCCTGTTTATCAGCAAAATGCAGGAAAAAAACATTGGAATTGGAGCTTTACCCTGTGTTTATGTGTGGTCCTACATTAATAACAGCCTGAATATGCTTTTACAGGCACACAAATATATATTTATAATGTCTATAAAAACATATAAATACACGTGATGGTATGTGTGTGCATAAGCTCCCTGTAATGAGGGATTTTATTAAAAATACCAAGGATTTAAGTAAATTTATAATACCTTGCCTTTACTAAAGTGATCATTTTGTAGTCATTAATTACATTTATTAATATAAATTAATCAAATGCATGTTCAGAAAGGTAGAGGTCTTGGCCTCCACATTAACAAATTCCCCTTGGATATCTGGAAGGTGCCTTGGCTTTGTTCTCCTGGACTTACCCAAGCCAGTATTTGCAGGGGTGTGAGAAAAATCAGCTTTACATTTATTATTCTCATCTGTCCGTGGTTATATCTGGAAATTCACCCCCGAAATTCTGGGATGTTGAGTGGGAATTACCCTGGGTGACAGTGGGGCCAGCACAAAGTCCAGTGGTCACTTCCAAGGGTAATGCAGGGCATAAAGAGGATTTGAGCAGGACAAAAGGCTTGTGTGGGCATCCTGTCCCATGGCTGGTGTGGGCTGCAGTGAGCTGGGAAGGCAGGACCTTAATCTGCAGTAGGATAATCTTCCAGCAAGACTGTTCATATCCATGACTCTGGATGTCTCACCCTGTCAAGAGCAGCTAAAAACACTCAAGAATATAAAGTTGTTGCAAGAGTTCACTCAGTGGTTCCAAGCCATGCTGTAAACTCTGAGCATGACCTGACAAAGCCAGGCCTGGATATGTTTCCCTTTGCTTCCTTTGATGCATTTTTTAGATAGTTGGGGTTTGAGTTGGGAGAGCCATTTTTATAAATGCTCATTATAATTTTTATAGAGATTTTTGGGGAGGGTTTTAGAACTACAGGGAAAAAGCCCTCAACCAAGAACTTGGTCTTCGTGCCTGAAATGATGCCATCAGTGAAGTCAGTGGCAAAACCATGGATGTCAAAACTATGGATGTAGGATTTGACCTCTGGGCTTTGGAGCTGAGTTGGCAAGGAAGAATAAATAAATCCTGCAAAATGATATATGAACTTTACAATCTGTGCCTCACGTCTTTAGGCAGGCTATACAATAAAATATCCTAAAAATCTAGTCCTGGCTTTTTCTATTGAGCTAATTTGTAGTCAAGACAGCTTAGTTCATGTTCTTGAACATGCTGAATAAGCTGAGAGGTAAAAAATTATCAGCAGTGTGTGTTTTAAGGACTTGGACCAAATCCTTTCAATGTCAAACTGCACTGGATCAAACCCCAATATGGTCATCAATTAAAACCCAGGTTTCTTCAGAATTTGGCCTTATTTTGCTTTTTGAGTTTGGTTTGAGTAATACCAAATTTATATCTTTCAGAAGACCTTTCAGAATGCATCATTTGGCTTTATTATCAAAAATAACCTTTAAAAAAATATTTTCTTCTTCTCTGCACCCACAGAAAAATTAACAAGATTGGCTTGATGAAAACTGAAGGCAGAATATAGAAAAAAATGAGGCTAAATCAGCTTGGTTGAAAAAGCTCAGTGAGTGACAAGGGGTGATAATGCCCCAAACCATTGCAAACCATCCCTGCAGCCTCCCCTATAAACAGCCTTGTTAAAATTGATCCTTTCCATCCAGGGCAGTTTGTGGAAACCCTTTTCCCAAGCAGCCGTTTCATCTGCTTGTTTATCCCGAGCCTCCCTGGGTGTGAGTGTTCTGTGGAAGGCTGGCTCCCAGTGCTCTTCCCACATTTAATTCCCCGCTGGCAGGTATTAGAAACTCTCCTGTCCTCTCTCCTCTCTCAAATTTTGTGTATTCTGCTCAGAGGAGCTGTCTGCTAACGGGGCAGCGAGGGACCAACCCCATCCATGTCTGGAGGGCTCATTTTGCCATCACTGAATTCCACCAGCATTCCCAATGAAGTCACTGTGGGAGCAGCTGAGCTCCTGTGGCTGTGTGTGGTTCATCTGCTTTGCTCTTCCTTCATGTACTAAACAACAAAACATGGGGGAAGGTTTGTATCCAGCTTGGAAAGAGTAATTGGTTGTGGGAAAAGAAAAATGCTGATATTGGGTTAACCCCCAAATTACTGCAGAGGGAAAAGTGCCAAAAGCTGCATCCCCTCGATCTTGGAGATGGATGTGCTGGAGGGCCCTTAGGATTATCAAAGAATCCTGGAATGGGTTGGGTTGGAAGCCTTGGAGGCAGAACAAGTGCTGGGTGTGCACCAGAGACTGGAGTGAAGGAAAGGGAATTGCTGCCCTCAGAGAAACAGGAGCAGCCTTTAAGTGTCCTGCAGATGATGGAATCATGGAATGGTTTGGGTTGGAAGAGACCTCAAAGGCCATGGGCAGGGACACCTCCCACTGTCCCAGGCTGCTCCCAGCCCCAATGTCCAGCCTGGCCTTGGGCACTGCCAGGGATCCAGGGGCAGCCCCAGCTGCTCTGGGCACCCTGTGCCAGGGCCTGCCCACCCTCCCAGGGAACAATTCCTGCCCAGTATCCCATCCATCCCTGCCCTCTGGCAGTAGGAAGCCATTCCCTGTGTCCTGGCACTCCAGGTCCTTGGCTGATATGAGACTTTTTATCCTGGGAAGGTTTCACTTGTGACTAATTTTTGGTGGATGCTGTAATTCAAACAGGTACTGACTCAGCAAAACCCTTAATCTTTGGTACGCACAGGGTCAGACCTGATGGTCATTCTTGGCCTTAAACCCTATGAAATGTCCTCTCCTGCTGGAACACCCTGGTTTGCAGCACTATTTCTTCATGGCAGGAAGGTTCTTCCTTCCCCCGAGCCCAAGCAGCAGCAGCAGCAGCTCCCGTGTCCCACGCAGGGCAGCTCTGTACCAAGCCCTGCAAGCGCACCTTGGGAAGCCGAGCCAGAGTTGAAATGTGAGAGTGAAAAGGAAGTTTTTTGGCAGGCAGCCTCCCCACATGAAAGGATTTGGGATGGCTCGGGAGGCACGCTGTGTAGTGGGAGGCGAGTTGCTGCAAGGCCAGGGGCTGTGCCAGGCCCACCATTCCCCCAGTAGCTGCCCAGTTTAAATTCTCCAGCCCAACCAGCTGACAAAGCCCTTGGGCTGCAGCAGCATCGCAGCCCTGCTGTGTGACAACCAGAGAAGGTTTCCTGGAATTCATCTTTTTTATTCAGTTGGCCACTATGTTTTTCCCCCCAGAAGCAAAACTGGCCCCCAGACAAATCTGTGGCTGGGTACATTACAAAGCCAGGAACATTAAAAGGAGCAAAAGGAAAGCCAAATTGCTTGTGGAAATCAAGATTGCTTGGATTTTTTTTTTGCCATGGGAAGGCAGAGCTCTCTGTGCTGTGAGTGATTCTTGGTTTTTTGCACAAACGGTGCAAAGATTGCCAGAAATAGGGCTGTGGACAGAAATTTTTATTTTACTGTCGTATTTTTAAATAGCTCTGATTGTAAAACTGCATCCCTGGAAAGTGGAGAAAGGCTTCCAAAGTTCACTGACTTCCCACCCCTGACAGGGATTCTCCTGATAATGGCACAGCAGGTCCACAGTGGCAAAGCCTAATTGACAAAGATCAAAATCTAATTTGGATAACACCAGGAGCCGAGGGGGTCATGCTCCAAATAGTGCTTGAGCCACAACCAGCCGTGTTTGTCATTTCATGGGGAAAATGCAAAAAAGTTCATTCCAGATCCCCAAATGAGGGAGATGCCAATAATATTGAAAAGCAGACGCAGGAAGAAGCCCTGCTCCTGGGGGTGCAATTACCGGGGCTGTGATGTGAAATGATAAAAAAATATTAAGTAGATTTTAATGTTGTAACAAAGGGTGGCCCTGCACTGGGCATAGGAATAGGGGAGGAAGATCCTTGGGGCACCCAGATGAAAAATAATACAAGTGTAGCTATTAGCAGAGCATTTCATGCCAGTGTCTGTCCCTCGCTGGGAGGAATATTTCCTTACCTGGAATATAGGTCACTTTTCCTCGGAAGAAGCAATTGTTACTATTATCTATTAATTCCTTGAAAGGAGCTCGACTAACCTGGTCCATGGCTTGAAATTAAAAGAACCCCAAAAACATCTGCTGGGGGATTCTGTAGGATTTTTCCATGTTTTCTGGGGCCCAGGGTACTTGGGTAGCTGTGCTGTGTGCTCTGGATCCCAACTGTGGTAAATCAGGTTATCTGATATATTAGGATAACTGAGGAAAGGAAAGCCTGATATTCACACAGAATTCCTGAGGTGTTTTTATGTGTATTTGCCCCCCCCCCAAAATTAAAAATCTAGCACAAAATCCTACAGGATTCCTTTTTATATTCAGTGTCGTTTGCTGGCAATAAAAAGGAATTTTAGGTAAATTTTGCACTCCTCCTTTCAATTTCCAAGAAGTCAGTGCCATATTTGACTTGTCCATCTACTCTCTTGCAGCTTCTGTGGGATTTTACTCACCCCTCGCTTCTGCCTGGGAGTCGTAATTCACTTTCCCATTTAGAATTTGCAAATTACAGCAGAAGAGAAATAATTTCAAGACCTTCCTCTGCATCGGGACTGAATTCATGTAGGTGCAAGTCAGCCAAGGTTCTGCTGGCCTTTGGGACTGTGATAGTTGCTGGAAAATGTACAGTAAAAAGCTTTTATAAAAGAGATTTTAATGACATTTGAATTGATGAGGAGGTGTTAGGCCACAGGTTGGACTTGATGATCTCAAAGGTCTTTTCCAACCTAGTTCATTCTGTGATTCTGTGCAAAAAGGAAAATTATTCTGTAATGGACAGTGAAAGGAGGGTGCTTGGAGGAAAATTGGGGCTGAGCTGAGAGGCAGCTTGGGGTCGGGGTGGTGATCTGTTTGTGCTGCAATTTAAGTTTATGAGGATTCAGTGTGGTTCATGGAAGGGATTTAAGTGACTTAGGAGCATGAGCACCATTGACTCAGCTTCTCAAACACAAAGAGGAGCTCAAAGTCCAAATCTTGGTGGTTTGTCCTCCTGAGCAACCCAGGTGCTTCAGGAAACACAATCTCATTCTAAGCCATGGTAGGAAAAATAAATACTAATCCTATAAATTAAAGCCAAGAGGTTCCTGCACCTACTCTGGCAGCACAGAACGATTTAGAGGAGGGCTACAAGGGCTGTGATGAGCTGATTCCTGCCCCTGGCTGGCACTGCCAGTTTTGGTGCTGCTTCAGCTCCGCAGCCATTTGGCAAAGCTCTTGTAAAGGCTCCAACACCGCTCCAGAGAGGCCTTTGGAGAGCAACAATTGCTCAGCACATGGGTTTGGCATGTTCAGCAGCCCAGGTCTAGCACAGAGGGAGCATAAAAAGCTTCTCACACTGCCTGTTCCTGGGCAGGGGTTAAAGCTGCTGACAGGCACTGATGGAAAGATGGCAACACAGCTGCCTGGGCACCAGCCCATCCAAGAGATGGCTTTTCCTCATGCTGGCCAAGCCCAGCATAAAAAAGCAAGGAAAAGCAGAGTTTTAGCTCTGAATTTTCATGATCTCTACATTTTTTCCTTGCTAGTTTCTCATAAACGGGAGGGTGATGGTCTGCATGGCACAGGTTAGTGAGAGATGGGAGGTGGATTCTCAGTGTGATCTACAGCTTGTCGTGCTTGTCAGGGCACTGGTGAGACATAAAGATCCTTTTCATGACAAAAAAATGAGTGATTTTTATATCCTCAGAGGTGAAATCAAACCAATCCCATTAATTTCAATTAAAATGTTACCTGTCTCCAGCTATCTCCTTTTTTTTCTCACCCTCGAAGACTGTTTAGGGATGGTAAAAATGAAATATTAATGCATTCTATAAATAATATGTGTGAGGTCCACAGGGACACAGAACCCCCACATCATTAGTTAAATTAATCTTCCTCTTAGATTTTGCAGGAAATCGGGGCGTTGTGTGACTCAGTTTTCAGGAAAAGTGGTCAAACCTGGCTCTGGACTGCAGCAAAACCTGAGGTTTCTCCTGCTGCTCCTCTTGTCTGGTCATTTTAGACATTGGATGAGGTCAGAAGTTTCAGGAGAGGTGCCAGTAACCTGTACTCATGCAATGAATTCTGCTGTGGAGTTTCCAGGAGTAAGGAAAAGCAGGATTGGGACCTTTAAGAAGGAATAAGTGTCAGAACACAATTTTTTTTCTGCTGCAGATAATTCCCTGCTTATCGTGATTGCAAGGAGCTTCCTGTAATTCATAGAACCACGGAATCACAGAATGGTTTGGGTTGGAAGGGACCTGAAGATCTTCCAGTTCCAACCTCTTTCCACAGGGTTTGTTCTCCAAAGGCAATTTCTCGGGGAATTCTGACAGGCATTGTAAACACCTGTGACCATCCCATGGGGAGAGCAGCTTGGAACAAAGCAGGAGCTTCACCTGCTGCAGCTCCCTCTTGGAAATAAAGCACAGTGTGGTTCCTTCCTCCTTCCCTGGAACGCAGCAGAGGAGCTTTTTCCTTGTATTTTTATTTTTGTGTGCATGTAACAACACAAAGTCACTGCGTGAGCAACCAGCAATGTTTATTAATAGAGATCTCCAATTTTGGAGTCCTTGGTAAATTGAGAACACACTGAGAAAGAATCTTATCGCTGGAATCGTAGGAAATCCATTTCCAAGTTGTCTGTTTTTCATCAAATTAAAATTAGTTTCATGGGAATATGAGGAGGTTTTTATAATTAGATAATGGAAATTTGCCTAGGTTATCTTCCACTTATTTGGATGGAACATAAATAACAGGAATGTCACGTCAAGCCTGTGTTTACTCATCTAACTCAGCACAAATCCTGGGTCAAGCAAAAAAGATTGGGAAACATTTCCGTGCTTGTTGCTTAGAGAACATTTTTAACCACTGGCAGGATTTCACGCAAATCCACGGCTGCAGAGCGAAAAATCTGAAAATTGCCAATTTTCGGAAGGGACCTCAAGGACCATCTTGTTCCAACTCCCCAGCCACGAGCAGGGGCATCATCCACTAGACCAGCTTGATCCAAGCCCTCAGGTGAAGCATTCCCAAGAGTTATCCATCAGTTGGGAGTGGTGTTCCCACTGCCCATCCCACAGAGAGATGGGATCGGGATTATTTGGACACATTTCTCCTTTTCAACCAAACCTAGTCACTAATCAGTACATTTTGCTTTTGAAATTTTTTTATTTGAATCATTATATTCCTCTCTGCTGTCTTCCCTCTCCATGCCTGTACTGAATATTGGATCCACATGGTTTAGGTGAAAATTCCTAAGGTTTGGAGCCAATTCAAGTGGGGCATTGGCAACAACTGGTGCTGTTGACCCTCCCATTGCAGGATATGGAGAGAAAATATGACATCACATCCCTTCCAGACAACTGTGATGTCACATCCCAATTATCCCAACTGTTTTCCTCCTCAGGCATTCAAAGGTTCATTTTTCAGTCATCCCATTTCTCTTGTGCATGAAATCTAAATCAATTAAAAGCAAACTTCCAGCTGGCTAGAATGGGTTTGCACAAGTTCCCATCAGGCATTATCTCTCCAAGGATGTTTGTGTGACCATTTCTTTCCAGGTGCATGAGATTCATTGCCTGAAAACTAGGAAATATCCCAATAGTATCTCACAAAACTGCCACAGGAAGGATTTCATCCTGAAAAGGGCTGAGAGCTGGAACTCACATAGTGAAATCTTGCAGTTCACAACCAGCCCATTCACCTCTTTGAATAGAGGGGGGAAATTCTGCATCAGTGACTGAAGAGACACTAAAATTAAAGAAATCAGGGAAAGAGCAGGTCCTGCATCATCATTTTCAGAGGAGCTTGGAATAAACAAGTATAACCAGATTTTAGGGAATATTCAACATCAGCCTGCTCATTCTGGGAAGAGTGAAGAGCTTCCCCACAGGTTTTGCATAGTGGGAGCTGTAATTTCTTTTTTATCCCTATATAGAGTGTCAGGCTTTTATATATTAATCGCTGATTGGTTTTGTCTTCCTTTAAGAAATGCAATCCCTGCGAACACATCATCGCTCGGAGCTCTCTGCACATGGAGAATGCAAAACCATCTTGATAAAGCATTGCTGCACTGGTGAAATCAGCTGGGCTACAGCTCTCACTCGCCCTCTGTGAATCTCAAAAATGAATATATTCCATAAGCTTCCCTCTCTCCCTTTCTCCACGTTCTCTTTTTTTTTTTTCCTCCTCGCCCTAAATTCCACACGCCTACCCTCTGGATATGGGATTAGTGAGAGCAGTTTGAAATGAGCACCTACAGGCAAAGGATGACCCGCCCCATGTCTGTGGGATGTTCCTAAGGATCCCAGCCAGGAGATGCTGCAGGGAGCTGGTGGTTGTTGCTGGATTGTGACATTTGATTGTGCCCTAGTCCTTGGCACCAGCTTGAAGATCACAGAGTCACAGAATATCCTGAACTGGAAGGGACCCACAGGATCATCCCTTCCAGCCCCTGGCCCTGCCCAGACACCCCAACAACCCCACCCTGGGCATCCCTGGCAGCGCTGTCCAAACGCTCCTGGAGCTCTGGCAGCCTCGGGGCCGTGCCCATTCCCTGGGGAGCCTCTGGGGGAAGAACCTTTCCCTGATCTCCATCCCAAACCTCCCTGACACAGCTCCAGGCCATGCCCTCGGGTCACTGGTCACCGGGAGCAGAGATCAGTGCCCTCCTCTCCTCTTCCCCTCAGGAGAAATAGTGACTGCAGTGAGGTCTCCCCTCAGTCTCCTCCTGGCTGAACATTCCAAGTGCCCTCAGTTGCTCCTCACACGGCTTCCCCTCAAGGCCCTTCCCCATCCTGGTGGCTCCTTTGGGCACTCTCTAAGAGTTTAATGTCTTTTTTATATTGTGGCACACAAAACTACCCCAACTCTCGAGGTGAGGCCACCCCAGCGCAGAGCAGAGCAGGACAATCCCTCCCTGGCCTGGCCAGCTGGTCCTGATCCCTCCAGGACAGGGATGTTCCCCCTGGCTCCAAGGCACTGCTGACTCACATCCAACTGGCCACAGACCAGGACCCCCATTCCCTTTCCCTGGCACTGCTTTCCAGCCTCTCATTCCCCAATCTGTCCATAAATCCAGGGGTGTCCCATCCCTGATGCAGGACCGGGCACTCATGTGGTCACTGATTTTTCATCCCTCTGATTTGTCGAGGTCTCTCTGCAGGGCATCCCTGCCCTCGAGGGAGTCAGCATCTCCTCCCAGGTTTGTACCATCCTCCCTCTTGTCAAAATCACCCTGGAAAACCGCTCCCTTTCTCCTGGCTGCCTTTAGGGACTTCCAGGGTGTTGTGCTCCCTGTGCATGTTTGTTGCCAATCATGATGGACTTGTGATCATCCTGGAGAAAAACCCCTTTGGAATGGGCCTGTGCTCCCCTTGTACACCTGTTTTGTGGCTTCCCGACTTTTCCCTGGGAGAGCATGAGCAGGATTGTTTGCAGCCAGTGCAGAAAGTTGCATTTCGGGTGTTAAAACACAGCTGTCATCTCCCAAGAAATTACAATTATCTCTTTCGTAATTAGGACAAGTTTGGCTGAGATTCTGAGTCACTGGGAAGTTCAGTTCTGTCGTTTGCCCCAGAATAGCTCTGTAGTTCCATAAATGTTTTCCCTACAGACTAAACCTCGAATTTATGATGAAGATTCAATCATTCCCACTCCTGAAGGCACGGAGGAGGTGGGAGGGTTTTAAGGGGCAGTTTTCCACGGACTGGACACCAAAACATCTGGCAAATGACCAGGTGAAAGAGGAATATGTGTGAACCAAAAAAAAATGATATGAGGAATAAAAATCTCATCATGCAAAAAATAGCGAAGTGTGGGATGAAATCCCGGTGGGAGCTTCCAAAGCATATATTAATAAATAAATTCATTTAACCTCAGGTGTATTTTCTTTGGAATTCTATTACAGAGACCAGAAATTCTTGCAGGTGACCTGGTGGGAAATACTGATAACATATCAGACATGCCAGGCCGAAATGTCACCATATTAAAAACAAACGAAACAAAGCAAAAAAAAAAAAAAAAAAAAAAAAAAAAAAAAAAAAAAAATCAAGATTTTAAACTGCTGAAAAGTCTCACGGATGCACTGCTCTCTGGGCAGAGGGGTAGAACCTGCTCATTACCTTAACTGATTAGAAGTGTGAAGTAGAATCGGTCTTAATTAGTGGCAACAAGTCCTTAACTAGAGGAAAACATGCCCAAGTATGAGGTGTGAAGTGTTGTTGTTGTCAGGGTGAGTCCTCCAGGCCAAAGGTAAGGCAGGCAATGTTTGCTGTTTCTCTTGCTCCTTTCGTTGGCTGACAGCTCAAACAGAGCATTTCAGTGGGAGAGAGTGTGGGATTTCCACCAAAATTCACTTTTGGGCTAAATGGCTTTGCAAAATAGGGGACAACTAAAGTTCGATTTTTGCTTCCTTGGGAGTCACAGGGGCCTCCTGCACTTGTGTTGGATTTTTGAGTCAACTGGCTGTAAGTTTTTTATTTATTTTTCCATCTTGAAGCTATTTGAAGTGCTCTATAGAATACTAAGTGGGAAAAATCGGTTAAAATTCTGATGTCTCCTCCTTTTTCTCCTGTTTACAACTAAAAGAACAAGTTATATTGGTTTAGACATACTTTAAAAATTGTTTCAGTTAGTTTTTCTGGTAAATCTGAAGGTTTATTTGGTCATGAAGAAAATCTAAAATAGGTTTTTGGCTGGAGAGAGGGAACAATTCACTATGAAAGATGACCAAGGTGTGGTTTGTGTACATTCCTATGGAGAAATGTTTTTCCAGAACACACCTGGCTCTTTTGTTTTGGTTCAAAACTTCCCCCTGCTACAGCTTGGCTTATTTTAGGAGCTGTTGGTGAAGGGAAAATTTGACTTGGAAAAAATAATGGAAGCTATGGGAAGTTTATGATGGTTCATGTGCTCAGTGTGATGAACAATGAAAGACTGGGCGAATTTTCCTTGGCAAAGAGAGAAACAAAGTCACAAATTATACCATAACTCAAAGAGAAATCTGTATTGTTTATAGATCTTCATGTCATTCCAGACACATAGAGAGACAGCTTTAAAAAATAAGCTTCTAAAAAAAAGGAATTAACACCTCTCCGAAAATTTGCTACATCACATCTGAGCTCTTCCTATTCCTGATGTGCCATTCACCAGTGAAGAACACAGGAAAGGCACTGGAAGGGAGGCGCTGTTTGAACAGATCTCATCGTCAATAAGTAATTGTCTTTTAATTAAAATGTGTCATGTCATTCTGAGGGTCCTATATTACATGAGTATGAAAATGTATGACCGCATAATGCGGTAATAATTGGAATTACAGTTTCCTAACTCTTAAATTAAAATGCTTGGCAATTAACTGCCTGATAAATCTCACTTTTCCGTGTGCGTTTTTTCCCCTTTTTATCCGGGTGTATTAAATAGTCCTAATTGCTGATTGACATTCCTGGGCTGCTGGTGGTTTTATGTTGGGTCTATCAGCTACAACTTCTCCAAGTGTTGCTTAATTTTTGCACGTGAGTCAAAGGTGTTGCATGCAACTTTTACTAGTTGGGGAGCTCATGAAGTCCTAAAGCCTCAGAGATGTATCCATAAGATCAGGGTGGACAAGGACTCGGTGTAGGGATGTGTAATCCAGACACAGTTCGGAAGTTGTTGCATGCAATGCTTGTACCTTTTAGGCAAAAGCTAATGATGGAGATTTTCTGAATTTTATTGGTTTAGTGAATTCAGAAATAAACTCTGTCTCGTCTTCATAGCTTGGTGTAGTGGCACTCCTTGTTTTAGAAGACAGAATCCCAGAATCACTGAGGTTGAAAAAGCCCTCTCAAACTGAGTCCAACCATTCCCCAGCACTGCCAAGGCCACGCTGCCTCATGTCCCCAAGTGCCACATCCACAGGTCTTAGAAATCCCTCCAGGGACGGGGATTCCATCACTGCCCTGGGCAGCTGTGCCAGGCCTGGACAAACCTTTCCCATGAGGAAATTCCTGCTGCTGTCCACCCTGAGCCTCCCGTGGCCCAGCCTGAGGCCGTTCCCTCTCTCCTGTCCCTGTTCCCTGGGAGCAGAGCCCGACCCCCCCGGCTGCCCCCTCCTGTCAGGGACTTGTGCAGAGCCACAAGGTCCCCCCTGAGCCTCCTTTGCTCCAGCCTGAGCCCCTTTCCAGCTCCCTCAGGAATTCTCCATCCCCTTCCCAGCTCCATTCCCTTCCCTGGACTCGCTCCAGCCCCTCAATGTCCCTCTTGTCATGAATTAATGAATCCCAGACAGGTTTGGGTTGGAAGGCACTTTACAACTCATCCCATTCCACCCCCTGCCATGGGCAGGGACAACTTCCACCACCCCAGGTTGCTCCAAGCCCTGTCCAGTCCAGTCTGGATGAGTATTTTGGTACTTTTAGACGAATGCTGCTGCTCCTAAGGCCTTCTCTGGCTGAGCAATTAACAAATGAGCAGTAGGATGGCACAGGATGGCTGTGTGCTCTCCGACTGGCTCCATGTGACAGCTCTGTGCAATGTGGCTTCTTGGGGACACACAGGTCACCCCAGTGTGCTCTCACTGGTTCAGATCATGCTTTTAGTGTTCCCATAAATGCCCTGCTCTGCCTAACAATGAGGAGCCCAACACAAATGCATCTGGAAGAGGTAAAAGCTGCAAAAGGCATCTCCAGAAAGACTCTTCCGTTTGCATTTTGAATGGGGTCATCGGCGTAAATTGAATTGGAAAGAAAGGCACTTGCTAAAGATGTTTTCTGTGTTTGCTGCTGAGGAGCAGGGAAAGAAGGTTGGAAAGGTTTCAAGGAACTCACAAGGCAGCGTGGCCCCGACTCGGGGGTGGGTAAACACGGGAAGATCACCCAGAACCCCACAAATTCATTGAGACAACTGAGTCTGGGAGATGACAAACTCCACGGCAAAATCCGAGCGAGATCTTAATTTTATGGGGAGAGCAGGGTCTTGAGAGCAGTTGTTTCCTTAAACATTTATTAAACTCCTTCCCTGCAGATGTAACATTTCCCATGGTTTCCCCTGCACTTCACGTCTCGGTGCTCATGGCGTGAACTTTACTGGGACTGATTCTTTAGTGGCTGACTGGAGGTGAGCCAGGAGCAAAGACTTCCAGGCATCTCCCCTGACATTCCTGCAGCCCATCCCACCCCCAGCAAGTGCCTGTGCCAGGGATGGGCTGCCAGGGCTCGCTCCAAGCGCTCCTGTCACGAGGGTCTTGAAAATTCCTACCATCTCTGGACTTTTTGAGCTGAAAAAGATGAGGTTATAGGGGAAAAAAAAAGGGGAAGACATTTAAAATCTGTCATTGGAGTTGTCCCAGCTATGCACAGTGCTGTGTACATGGAAATTGCCTGAAGAATGAATTTAGGGGATTTTTCTCCCTATTGATTATTTCAGTTTAATTGTGCATCTCCATCTCAACTCAGTGGTTGCTGCCTGTGCCTTTGATTATTTAAACTGCAACTTCTCAGGCCCGGATTGAACAGTTTGATCCTTGTGCATTGTGCCAGGTGATGCTGAGGCCTGGTCTCTACAGCTGGGATTTGGGAAGCTGGGAATTGGAGATGGGATTTCAGCTTCTCCTGCAGTCAGTGGGGAAAAGGAAAGAAGCAGCTTTAGGCAGAGGCTTCTCCTTCCAATGGTGCCGTGGTTCTCCCTCTGGAGAAATCCCTCTCCCCACTGACAGTGGCAGCCCCAAGACAAACCTTGCACACAGAAGAAGAAACCAGAGGATGTAAATCCCTTATTTCTGGTGCTTGTGAAAAAGCTTCTTCACTGAGAAACTCTCTCTGGCATGATTATTAATAATTTTTTTTTAATGTTCATATGTGCAGACTGCAAACAAACCCAAAAATTCTTTAAAAAAATGAAGTGGAAAAGCTGCCAAGAATAACTTCTAAAAAAATCATTTTACTTAACCCCACAACCTAATTTTTTATTATTTTCTTGTGTTTGTTTATCTAGTTATTTTTTTAAGGTTGGCCTTTTATTTCTGCGTCTCTGTTGCCACTGGAACACATTTGCAAGAATTTTTGCAACTTTGGGGACTTGTGATTTTCTCGCTTATCTGAAGGAAGGCTCTGATTCTCATTCCATGGCTTGTGAAAGCTGAGGCTTGAAGAAAATCTCCAGCCCCAGCCACACTCTCTGGAACATCAGGAAAATTGGCAACTATTAAAATATTTGCAAATATTTTTATTGCCAGTTTTTTTTCCTCAGTTCTGCTCTCAGCCATCAGCAGGGGACCTTTTGAGGGATAACTGCTCCCTACACGGAATCTTCCCGAGCCCAGTTCAGAGCTGGTGCGTGCAAACAAAACTGCCCTGGCTTCACAAATTAAAGGGGAACACTCAAAAACTCCACTGATTTTTGGTTTGTGCTATTGAAGCTTTTTATTTACCTGTTTCCCTCCCCCCCCTTCCCTTTTTAAGTGGGAAAAATGCCATTTTTGAAGCTCCTGGCTTCATGAAAAGGGAATACGAAATTTTTCAAAAATTTATCCTGTGGAAGACTTCATTTTGGGCATTTTTTATGAAAACCTTGCCTTGTATTTTTGAAAACACCTCCCAGCCTCTGTTCCTCTGTCTCCTCCTCCTGCAATTGGTGCAAATATGACATTGGGAAGCTTTGGAGACAACTTGGGAATGGGGTAGAAATTGCTCCTTGTTCCCTGCCGGTGGCTTTGGTGGAAGGGAGCAGACCCCGCCCAGGGAAGGAGGGGAATGGCACCAGGGCAGTGCAATCCAAGGATTTCCTTCCTCATGAATATAGGAAAACTCACACAGGTTCCTTATTGCTTGCCTGGTGAGGCCTCAATTAAGTTTTGTGTTATTTTGAGCCTTGTTTTAAGGATTTAAAATCCTTTTGGATGCATCCCAGCAGTGATTT
The DNA here is from genome assembly GCF_041296385.1 of Aphelocoma coerulescens. Classification (NCBI taxonomy): domain Eukaryota; kingdom Metazoa; phylum Chordata; class Aves; order Passeriformes; family Corvidae; genus Aphelocoma; species Aphelocoma coerulescens. The sequence continues at coordinate 35,106,782 of NC_091020.1, forward strand.
GCTGATGACCTTGCTTTACCCAGCTCTGGGGAATTTAATTCCTCAGTACACAGGGAGAAATCAGCTGAAGTGGTCTTGTGGCAGATCAGACCAGAATTTATCTTGGGCAGTGGCAGCATCCAGGTTGATGTGTGTGGTGGAAGTTAACCCATACAAAGGCCTGCTAAGGGTATCCCAAAAATCTGGAGGAGCAGCCAGCAGGGAGTTGTGGGGCAGTGACAAGAAAATCCTTTTTCCCCAAACTTTTTGGCACAGCCAGCAAATCATTGCTTTGTATTGTGAGGCAAAAAGGGGGCTTTCCTCTCCTTTTCCTTTTTTTCCTGTTCAGCATCAAAAGTATATCAGGGAGCAGAGGAGTTCTGAGGAATTGCTATCTTCTCACTGACTGGATTTCTCTAGGAGCTGTTAAACCTCTGGATGAGGTGGGGGGATGCTGAAAATCTCCTGTTTGGGAAAGGAATGTTGGAAAAAGCAGGGGGTGGTGGCAGGTTGGACTCACTTTAGAATCATGGGATAGTCTGGGAGGGAAGGGACCTTAAAGCCAGCCTCATTCCATGGGCAGGGACACCTTCCACAGACCAGGTTGCTCCAAGCCCCGTCCATCCCTTTATTTTCTGCCTTTTCCTTTGCTCAGCCCCTGCTCAGGGAAGTCCAGAACTGGTGTTTAACCAACAATTTGGTACCAGCTGAAGCCCTGATTTGATTGCTGTTAATTTGATGTCATTTATCAGTGAATGGTGGAGCAGTGGCTGTTCCTATGTCCAAGAACCCCGTTTAGTGCTAGGAAAACACTGAATATCGAATTGCTTAAAAATCACAGCTTGTTTTTGCATCACAAAAATGTTTTTTCTGGGGAACAAATGGCTGTGCCTGGATGAGATGGAGCTGCAAGTGGAATATTGGCAGGAATGAGCTGGATACAACAAAGCAAGAGGAGAACTGGAGGTCTATTAAGCATCCACAGTTGTTTTTTGGGCAGTGTTTTCAGACATGAATAAAGGGGAAGATAATGGGAAATGCACAATCGTAGCCCTTGCTTGGACATGGTTTTTCTGTACCTTTGTCTCATGTGAACCCTTCACATCCATTACATCAATTTTCCAGGATAAAGGATGCCTCAGGATTACAGGGTAATTACTGACTTCCAGGAGACACCTTTCCTTCCACCTGCATTGCTCTCAATTTGGGAAAAAACACTATTTTGGTGGGGTTTTTTTCTTTCCTTTTTCCACTGGCATGAAGGTGACGATGGGAACAAGGTCCTGCAGTGTCCCTGTGCTGTAGGGACTTAATCTCTGGGTGAAAAAGGAGATGTCCAAAAATTATGGTGTTTAAAAGTATCTTCTATGGCCTAATTGAATGGGAGCTGGTGCAAAGAGGAAGGAGGGGTTTCCCTGCTGGGTGTGGGTGGTGGGGGGAAGTGAGGGCAATTGTTGGTAAACAAGACAATTTAATAAAATTTAGGTTAAAGGAGACACTGTAAAACAAGGAATGTTGGCTTTTTTTATGTATCCCTGCAAAGAGAAACTTAGAGCAGGTCAGAAGTTGATCCTCTGAGGGGCCAATTCCACCTCAAGGATGCTGGAAACACGTGAGGAGTTGAAGTGCATCTTCTCTTTCTGACTCCTTCGCCAACCACAGAGATTTTATATTAAAACAACAACAACAAAAAAAACCCCAAACCCGTAACTGGAATTAGGCAGACGAGAAAATGCAAATTCATGGCACAGAAAAGAAAAGCAGAGCATGAAAGAGAAAAACATCCTGATTGCTCACAAGGGGAGGGATGGCTCAAGGGCTTGCTTTTTTTTTTTTTAAATAGAAATATTATTGCAGTTTATTTCTATTCTTTGCGATGGGAGATGGAAGTTGGCTGATGTCCAGGCCAATGTGGGGTTTGTTTTATTTATTTTATAGGGTGAGGCTGCTCAGCCCACCCTGTCTGCTCTGTGGTGTCCTTCAGGCCCATGTGGGCAACTCTTGGTGGATGGACACAGGTCTGGGATTGTGGCCTGGAATTACCTTTCTCTGCTGGTTTTGGGCCATTCCACCTCCCTTTTCTCCCTGGAGATTTAGTGTATTAAATTTTCAGGGTTTTTTTTTCTAAAGGCTCGGAACAAAGGGAGATTTGCAGAAGATTTGTATGAGGAGAGGGTTCATATTTGGTCTATATTTCAGAGAGGTAAAATAAAATGCTGAACCTCCTGCAGATAAACCTCTGGGAGTTCTCCTGGGTACCAGTGGCATATTTCTTCTGTGATCCTTCAGGAGGTTAAGGGTGAAGCTGGAGCTATATGAAGAACAATTTGTTTGCTCTTTACAGAGGCAAAGGCAGATGCAGTGGGTGAGCACAACTTGGGGGTCTTGGAGTCGTTTCTCTTCAGGGGTCAGCACGTGCCTGTCCTGCAGCCCTTGCTCAGGTCCCCTTCACTGTTCTCATGATGCTCTTGTGCTTCCCAGACTTTTCCCTGTCTGCAGATCAGGAAAACTTCCTAAAAAAAATAATGAATGCACTGGTGATGTGTGTATTCCAAACATAAACCCTTTGTGATTGTTTACTCTTTACTTTCAGATGTCTAAAAAGTGTAGGATCAATTAATTTTAGTGGACAAACTGCCCTTGAAAAAGTTAATTACTGGAAGAAATTTTTTGTCGTTGTTTTGTCTTATAATCAAACACCACACAGAAAGATTAAACTGCAGCCTTAGTTTATATTTATAGGGGTTTTTACCTCGAATGTGCAATAAAATGGACAAGGATTTCATCAACAGATGCAGAGGACCAAAGAATCCTGGAATGGTTTGGGTGAGAAGGGATCTGACACTCACCCAGTGCCAGCCCTGCCATGGGCAGGGACACCTCCCACTGTCCCAGGCTGCTCCAAGCCCCAATGTCCAGCCTGGCCTTGGGCACTGCCAGGGATGGGACATGGTGGAAGATGCCTGAACCATCAGGATGAAATCTCTGTCCCCAGGTGAGTTTTCACACCAGCATCTCCTTAAAACTGCACCAGCCAAAAATCTTAAAATATTGCAGAACAGGAAATTAGAAAAAATCATAAAAATCAATTAGCATCACTAATTAACTATAATAATACCATTTAATTCACTGCCTGGAAATACAGTGCCTTTGGCCCCATGCCATGATAAAATCTGCACGGTGGAGTCTTTCATGTGGTCACACATCCATTCTGAGACCTGACAATGATGAGCAGTTTTTAAACATTTAAGTGCTGTCGTTGTTTTACTGAAGGAATTTTATTGCCTTGCTCGGGCAGTTAATATCTCACAGCAGCTGGTATTGATTGCAGTGATTTGGGTATTTAAAAAAGAAGGGGAGAAAAACTCTGTAACTTCTATTTTGTATTGTTATATGTCACTGCTTGCTGTTGGAAGGGTTTAGAAGAAGTTGGACCCTCACCATAGAAGTATCCATATCAGTAATCAAATATAATCCATATTTTGCCAAGTTTCCCGGGCTGTCGCATCTGCCATCACCACCTGTGATAATTTTCCTCCTTTTCTTTTTTGCACTAAATAATCAATTATAATATTTTGCTCCCCCCCCCCCCCCCCCCCTCCACTGCTTTATTACAACTGGCTCTGGTTAGAGATTTTTTTCTTTAATGTCAGTGAGGAGGTGTGGGTAACTTTGTGCAGGCTTTTTGAGCACAGGAATGGGCATTGTGGAGTTCTGTGCTCCCAATTTCAGGACCTGCTTGCCATGAACATTGAAAACAGATGACCCCACGTGTGTAAATGAGGATTTACTGAGCAAAGAGATGTCAGACTTTGCAATTTTCTGTCACGAACTGAAGCCCTGGGTGTTGGTAACATGCAAGGAGCATTTTGAAAGATCCAAACAAGGCCCATCCTGATTTGTACATCCCAGCTCGAGTTTTGTGGGAAAAGCCAAGAGGGGAATATTTTGGTGACAGCTGAGCAAATTTGGTCAAAGGTGGCAAGAGGAGAGAACTGTGGTGCTACATTTTCCAGGTTAACTTTAGAAAACAGCTGCACTTTGAAAAGCAGGGAATGTAACCAATGGTTTTATTGCTTAAAGAACATTCTGCACGTGCTAGGTGTGTCTGTGGGATGTGCCAGTGCTGCCTGGGTGGTTTGGGGTGGTTATCACATGCTGAGTATCTCTTCAGTGGGTCCATAGGGATGATTTAAGACCTGACTTAGGGAGGCCTGAGCAGGGTTTTAGCCTGAACCCCTGCAGTAACCCCTGTGCCCTGGTTTGTCCCGTGGGGCTGTGCCAGCACCGGCACAAGCAGCTGTTAAACCAGCCTTATTTCCAGGGAAAAGGGAAAATATCAGCACTGGGGACTTTTAAAGGCAGAGCAGAGCAAAAAGGGCAGGGGTGGGAGTGGAGCAGCCATTTACACTCCTGGGGTTTATAGCACTGCCATCACAGACCCTTCTTACAGGAGCATCTCAAAAATAGCCATCTTTTGATGTGCCATTGGCTAAGAGGTACTGGTGGGAGTGTGCTGGGGCATAAAAGGGTGGTCCTAACCCAGCCTATTGGTGAGAGAAGCTTTTTCTTGTCAGTTTGTGGGGAATTTACCCCAGTAATGTCTGGAAATCCCATTTCCAAAGGCTGCATCCTGTCTGCTCCCTCTCAGAGCTGCACTGACGTTCTTCAGCGCCCACCAAAGTGGAAAGGTGGTGTTTGCACTCAGAGAGCTGCTGTGTCCCTTCAGCCTGGCTCAGATACTTATCTTTAGCAAGCAGATGAATTTGTTGCAGCTCAGTTGGATTTAAAACCAGGTTTTATATTTCCTTTCTAATTTTATTCTTAGGATGGGGACTGTGTGTAGGAACCTGATGAAAAAAATGTGCACTTGCTCAGCTCCTTTTAGAGCCAGGTTTAACTTTCAGTGATGCTCTCTTTTTGCTATAAAAAGGGAATTTTATTATTGTTCTTGGTCCAGTAAAATTCATTAGGGTCTGTACTTATTTGCTTTTTGGAGATGGTAGCTGAAGGGGTACAAAAACCGGGCATTGTGACAAATTTTTGATCACAGGAAACAGAAAACCAGACAGGAAATTATGTTTTTAAGGGGACACTTTAAATAAAAAGCCCAAAATGTGCCTTGGTTGAGCTTTTTTAAAATATGAAACATCCCCTAAATATGTCACGTTTATTTTTATAATACTATAAATAAAAAAGTTGAGTGAGAAAATAATCTCTTGGCTGTTCTTGGGAGCGCAGCCCCTGCCAGGAAAGGTCTCTGTAAATAGCAGAGGTCAGAACTGCTTGGGATCTCTCCCCCACCCCTCTAAAACCAAGGAACACATCTTTGTGTACATTCCATAAAACATGGATAGCTGTTCCTCCTTGGATTGTAAATCCTAGTGACCAGGAGATGCCAAACACGTGCCAAAAAATTTAGGGGGAAGGAAAATCTATCCTTAGCTACTGTTTCTTAGTGCTGACTTAGTGCTTTAAGTATTTTGGCCAGGGAATTTTCTAACAAACACTTCTGGACCAAAACCCTGAAGTTTATTGAAGTGGGTTTTTCATGTGAAAAGGCCAGTTTTGGTCTATCTGTTTGAGGTGGGGAGTACCAGGCAGTTCAGAGTACTCAGCTGTATTTTGCTTTCTCTGTGTTGATTTTTATTTCTTTTTTTCCCATGGGGATTTTATACCTGATAATCTTGGTGGTGGTTGCTGCTCAAAAGAGTTTGGTTTGAAATTTGTTTTACTCTGTGTAAAGAGATTTGTAAGGGATTTTTTTTCCTTGCATGACCATGATTTAGGTGAGTTCTGGTTTAGATGCTGATGCTGCAATAGGAGCAGCAGAAATGAAATGCTTTGGGAAGAGCAGAGGTGGAAGGAAGTTGATCCTTTCCAGCTTCTCCGGTGTAGTTTTCATCTTTCAATCCATTTTAAGAGATTAATTCTAATTTATGCCCCTTCAGGGGCAGCTGGGGATTGTCACAGGTTTGCTCTGGGACTGTCAGCATGCAGGGGATTATCCTAGGCCTGGAGCACCCAGATGGCTCAGGGTGCTGGGAATGCCTTGGGTGCTCCCTGAGAGGCTGAGCAGCCTCCTCTGCTCTGCCCATGGAGAGGAAAGTGATGTCTATCCCACAGAATTCTCATGGATTTGTTTTAATTTTCCAATTCCACGGGGAAACATCAGTTTGACCTTTGGAGGAAGGGCTGCGAGGTCTAGTGCTGGCCTTGGCCATGGCTGGATTCGATCTTGGAGGTCTTTTCCACCCTCAATGATCTGGCGATCCCTGAGCCACTTGATTTTGAAAATAATTTCAAATTAGAGCCGTATTCATGGGGAGAAGAGGGAATTGATTCTTTCAGGAACTGGCTCCCCATCTTAGAGGCACAAAGGTGAGGCCAAACAATTTTGGTATAAGCAGCTCTCTGCTGTCCTGGGGTCCCAGCATGGCTGGCAGGAAGGGTGTTCCTTACACATCGTGTGAGGAAAGGAATCTTCAATTGCTCCACTGTTTTCTTGGGAAGTGCTTGGAGAAAGGTCTGAGGGCAGGGAGCGAGGGCACACCACGAGCCCATTCCCAAGCCTCTCTTTCCCCCATCGCTGTCCTCTCTACCTGTAATTTTCCTCCTGAATAAATTTCTTTTACTATTCCACTTCCCTCACCTCCCCAAACCCAGACTTGGCCTGCTGTGTTTGCTTTCATTAGAATAAAATAATTCCTTTTAGTGCCTTTTGCCTTGGCTAAACATTCACCTTTTCCCAAGTCCTTCGGCTCCTTAGGAAATTTCTTATCAATACAGGCTGGATATATGGAATCAGTGAGTGCTTTGTGGGAGGGGTGAGACTCTGAGCTTATTCATAGAAAATATAGGGAAGAGGGAGAGGAGGAGTGAGCTTCACTGATTCCTGAAGAAAGGGGTGCTGCAGCGCACAGAAATCTTCTCTAAAAGGCATTTTTCCTGCTCTTTTGTGTTTTTAATTTAAAAAATAAGCTTTATTGCACCAAGTGACTGTGATCATCTCTCTCATGCTCATGGGAGAGAATCCTGCACGTGGTCCTTGCTCTTCGTTATCTTGAATTACACAAATGATTTTAAAACATATGTCAATAGGCTTTTAAGCATGCAGATTCTGTTCTGATTAATTAATCATACAGTTTCTCAGCTTCAAATGAACTTTTTCAATGACAAGTATTCATGTTTTAATTTTTTTGGGGCTGTTTGTTTTTACACATCTGCATACTGCTTAGTTTGAACTTATTAATTAGAAAAAATAAAAAATAAGAAAAGCAGCAGGTGTTCTCTTATGTTTTCTACAAAGAATCTTATTCTTTAAATTTCACCAGATTATTTTATTCCTGCTGCTTCACGCTGCAGGATTCACAACAGAAATATTTTTTTTTATTCACATGAGACTTTTTGTTTTTTTTTTTTTGTTGGCAATTTGAAGGCTGTCATGGTTTGTGGAGAAGAAAACATTCTTATAATGTCTCCTTGCTGCTCCATGACTGATTTTACATGGACTCAGGAGTGAGTTTTAAATAAGAGAATTAGCCCATAATATTCTGGGGAAGGTACAAAGGGAAATGTGTTTTTTTCCTCCCAATGTCACTTACAGGGACCATGTTTGCAAGTGGTTGTTTGTATTAGGCTGGATTTTTTTTTGGAGGAGGAGGAGAATGGGTGAATTGTGTGTCTGTCTGTCACAATTTTTATTTTTAAGGCTGAAGGGCTCAATCTTCTGAGCCCTTGAATATATGAGAGAAAGGATGAGAGGCTATTATTATTATTAATTGACTTTTAAGGAAGTTTTCTAAGGCTCTCCAGGACTCCAGAACCTGGGGCATGTGGAGCAGCCACTGTGGCTGAGTGGTGCAGTGAGGATGGGGTTTGGGGGTGCAAGAAGATTCCCTGTTTCTTTTCTCTGGCCTCCTGGGGAAGAGAAATCCCTGGCTGGTTCCTGAGAGGGAGCACAAAAAATCCAACCAAAGACATTAAATATCAATTTCCAGCCCATGAGTTATCACATCCTAGAAACGAGGAATATCCATATTTAAGTACCTGGGTGTGGGCTCGGGCTGTGGCCAGGGATCACCTGCATGAAGTTGTTTCCCCTCCCACTTTCATTTCCCTTTTCAATTTTTTAAGAATAAATTTCAAATCGACAAATCAGAAATTCCAGCCAACAGAGTTAAAAAAGAAGAATGCGCATCACCTTTTACTGCATCCTGCCTGAAAACTCTCCTCCTTTTTTTTATTGTCCTCCCTATTTTATTTTTAATTAAAAGCCAGCCCGGACGCGAGTGACTGGCGTGGAAAGCTAAAAAGCAACTTGAAAGTTTGGGGGAATTATTTTTTGCGCGGCTCAAACGCGAGGCGAGGATTAGAAACAGTTTAAAAGCTTTCCCATCCCAACGTTATCCATCAGAGGCCCCTCGGAATGCCCAGATGAATATGGGAGTGGACAAGGTTCTGGTTCCTTTCAGAGAGCTGCCTCGACCTTCTGGGTTTTTCCTCGGGCATTGATGTTTGGTGCGTATGAAAGGATTTCTCCAGGGGTTTCTCCAAGGGTTTTGTGGGAAGTGAAGCAGATTGGGTGAAGTCAGAATACAGACTTAAGTTCTCTCTGTGTTTTTGGTGGGAGAGAACTGACTCCTGCATTATCTCACAAACACATAGGAAACATAAAAAGGGGAAATTATGCAGAAAAACATAAATTATGTAGATGCTGGAAAGCCTATGCAAAACATGATATGTGCACATAATAGCATATTTCCCTAGGGTCTAATTGCATCCTTTGGGTACCTTTTGAAGCATCTGAATATTCAGAAGAAAGCAAATTTATTGTAATTTACAAAATATCACAAAAAATAAGGTTGATACAATGATGGATGTTGTAATGGAAACTCACTCTTCAGTTGTTGTCTCAAAGTTGACCGAAGACTAAAATGTAATAAATTAGTGCAGCTGCTATGTGGGGGATAGAGCTGCTTCCCTCAGCCCATCAGCCCCTTTCCCTTGCAATCCCCGTGCTTTTCCAGATGTTTTTTCAGCAGGTCCTCGGCGCCAACCCGTGCGAGGGGAACCGTGGGTGATAAAGGGCTCGTGTTTATTTTCTCCTCAGGAGCTGGGATTTAGTCAGGGGAGAGGAGCTCTGTGACGGTGGAGTGGCCCTAAGTGGGCGTGATGGGAGAGCTCTGGTGTCAGAAAGGATCCTCAGGAATTCTGGGCTCCCATCAAAATTCCTGCTGAGCCTCACTGAGCAAACTGGCAGAGACTTCTCTGCATCAAGAAACGGGATGTGCAGATAACCAAAAGCCCCTGGACCAGTTACAGCTGCCCTCAGTGATCCCTCTCCCGTTCAGAGCTTTTGGGAAACCTGAGATCAGTCACCAAAATCTAAATTTATTCCTCTGTCTTTGAAACGGCTTCACTGCTTTGAACTCCAGAGTCAGGAGGCAAAGGGAAACAATGGGAAATTCTTGCTGAGCCACGTTTTAACATTTTTCCAGAGGCAGGAGGTCATTGTAGCTCTTCTCTGGGAGCTGTTCCCTCATCAAAGGCCGAGTCAGATGCCCCAACCACCTCTCCCTGGGCTCCCCTTCCAAGGATTCTCATCAGCTCCTGGCACAGCCACTGGGGATTACAGACTGCTCCTCCTGCAGTGCCTCCATTGGATGGAGGCACGAGGAATTTCTTTGGATCACTGGGATCTATTTATAGCTGCTCATATTTCAGGTCAGACAGGTGTAGGCATTTGCTTTGGAGAACAAACTCCTTGGAAGAGGGAGCTATCAGTAGGTTTAAGAGTTTTCTCAGGAAATCTGAAGGAGGGTTTGCATTTGCCATCAGCATTTGTGACTGATCTGGTGTTGTCTCTGGACAAGGTCCTGAGTAGTGTCCTCTAGAGGTGACCCTGCTTGAGTGAAGGGTTGGATTAGATGACCTCTAGTGGTTTTCCAACCTTAACTATTCCATGATTCCGACTCACTGTTACGATGGCACAAGAAAGAACGTCAGATTCTGAACAGGTTTTACTGCACAAACCTTGCTCTGTTAAAAACACCTGAATTGGTCATTTTGGCCACAAAATACTGAGTCCCAAACACAAACAGTGACAGAGTGATTGGGATCCAACACGTCTGCAGAGTCTGGTTATGGGAATTTTCTGCTGACCCTAATGCAGAGAAATGTGGGGCCTCTGTGACAAATAGGAAGTTGTGCTTGATTTAAGAATCAGGGTTTTAACCTTTGTCCTTGTTCAAAATATCCACACCCTGTGGAAAGAACAAGCAGGGGGCTTGAGGCTGCAGGTGATGGCATGGTAAAAGAATCTCTGGAAGCAAGGTCTAGATCAGGAAGATACTGTGTAAAATCAGGGAAGTTTTTGGTACCCAATTTTTAACTGTATTTAAGAAGTTTTCCTCCTCCCGTGGTTACTCAGACCATGGGAAGGGCTGTGTTTTATTCCTCTGATGTGCCATGTGATGTGTAGATCCTGAGACTCTTCCTGCCTCCCAGGGAATCCGGAAAGTTTTTCGATGAGGTCACTGGGGTTTTCCAGCTCTTGTTTGTGTTACTTTCCTGCACAAATCGGTGAGGGCTGGGCTGCCTTTGGGCACCTTGGAGTGCTGTCATCCTGGAGTGTGCAGGTCCCATCCTGGTGGCACGGCCCTGTGGGATGCAGGGTAAACACCCCAATCCCAATCCATGCTCTGCCATTCCCTGCTTTGTCTCGCCTCACTGCAGCATCCCCGTATTCAAGGAATGTGTCCAAGCTTCCCCACGCCTGGAATTTAAATACATAAATGTCCTGCACAGATCTGTTGTTGGTTGGTAATGTATTGTCAGCTGTCCTGCCAGCCTTTTTATCTTCTGATTAGCTTTGAAATCATTGGAGCCGGTGAAGATTCGTTTGTTATCCCAGTCCTCTGAGGACCAGAAATCCAGTGATGGTGTGGATGTGCTCTGAGGCAAGTTCCCATTTGTAAGATGGATGATGATTGCTTGTCGATACTAAGAAAAAGAGCTTTGTCAAATCTGAAGTTGTCTTCTTTCTTAATGTAAAATATTATTTTTATTTTCACGCTCAGAGAAAATTGTGATGCTGCGAGCAGTAGGCAAAGGAAGAAACAACCACCACCCCAAAACCCAAGGTGACTCAGATGTTTGTTTATTTGTCTGCTTTTGAGGAGTGCAAGATGTTATTTTTATTTTTATTTCTTTCAGAACAAAAGCTGTCAAGGGAAGGAAAATACTTCTTTTATGATAAGCTCGTGCAGGTTTACAGGAATTTTCTTTCTTTAATGAGTAAAGATGTAATCTACCTCATTGCCTGCTTTCTCTAATCATCTCCCTGAGATGTTCTGGCTCCCGTGCTTTCAACAGAGCACTCCAAGATTTAGTGGGATGTGGCTTAGTGTTGGAAAGACTTTGGGAGCTGGGAACCTTGGTCACAACCTACAGGTGCATACCTGTGGTTGTTGTGGATCTCTGCAGAGGTGTTTCCTTCAGAGCATCCTCGGACGGGGTTAAAGCACTCCCAGCTCAGAAAGGAGGGGGCTGCAGATATTTCAGAGAATCCCAGAATGCTTTGGGTGAGAAGGGGACTTAAGGCTCATCCAGTGCCACCCCTGCCATGGGCAGGGACACCTCCCACTGTCCCAGGCTGCTCCCAGCCCCAATGTCCAGCCTGGCCTTGGGCACTGCCAGGGATCCAGGGGCAGCCACAGCTGTTCTGGGCACCCTGTGCCAGGGCCTGCCCACCCTCCCAGGGAACAATTCCTGCCCAATATCCCATCTACACTTACCTTCTTCTGTCTAAAGCCATTCCCTGTGTCCTGTCCCTCCATCCCCTGTCCCCAGTCCCTCTGCAGCTCTCCTGGAGCTCCTTTAGGCCCTGGCAGGGGCTCTGAGCTCTCCCCTGAGCCCTCTCTTCCCCAGCTGAGCACCCCCAGCTCTCTCAACCTGGCTTCATAATAGAAGTTGTTCCAGTCTTTGGAAAATCTTTGTGGCCTCCTGCGGGTTTGCTCCAGCAGCTCCACATTCTTCTGATGTTGTGGACCCCAGAGCTGGATCAGGAGGGGTCTCATCAGAGTGCCATAGAGGGGGAAATCACTTTCAAGTAATTTCTAATGAAAACCCATTTAAATTCCTCAGAGTGAAGTTGGCTACTAAAGCTAGGACTTGTCAAGACACATTTAGTGAGTCTTTGCTCAGAGCAGGCCCTTCTTTGGTTCCCCCTCTGTGGCTCTGGGGGAATAATGGGAATTTGTACAGCTTCATTCCTGCCACCAATGGGGCCGTGTTTCCTTCGGTGCTCAGTGGAGCAGAGCTCAGTCCAAATGTCCTTGAGCTGGAGCCAGGGCGCAGCAAGGCTGCAGTGGGAGATGGGTTTGGTCCTCATGGAGCAGGCGATGCTTTGGTCTTCAGCAGCCTTTATGTACCTGAGGGTGATGGTCTCCAGATTAATCTGTGCTTTTCCCCCATTCCATCCAGCAAAAAAACTGAGCTGGGTGTGAAACCACACACTGCACCCCTGAAAATCCGTGTTTTCCTGGAGGCCCTGGGAAGTGGGAACCAAGAGAGGGTAACTGCCTACGTGAGCTCATACCCTTACGTTTTCTCATGGTCTGACTTTGTCTCCATCACCCCCTGCTCCTTTCAGCCCTCCCCTCCTCTCCCCGGGTTTTTCCATGCCATAAAAACAGGAGCCAGGCTCTTTACGACCCAGCAGGAGCCGGGTCTTTCCGCTTGTTTGCTCTGCAAAGCCTTAACAGACTTTTGGCCACTGTGGAATAACTCAGACTAACCTGGGGCTGGCTCTGTGCAGCTCTCTCTGCACTTCCCATTCCAAAACTTCAGTGGGAGAATCTTTCTTCTCTAAGTCCTGTAATAGGACAAGGAACAAAGTCTTGTGTGTTTTCTTTTTTCAAGAATTTTAAAGTTGTAAGGGCTGTGCAGAGAGCTTGGAGTTTAAAATGAAGATTGTTTGAGTAATGTGGGTTTTGTTTGTTTAAGAGGAAAAATAGGCCTAAATCCTACTCCTTGGTCACCTTTGACCTTTCCTGCCTGGGAGGGAATAGATAAGCAAATGGGAAAACTGGGGGTGTGGGAAGGAGGATAAGGAAGGTATTGGCTTTAAGCAAAACTCTGTCATGAGAGTCTGTGGATGTGTTGTGAATATATCTGTGAATATACTGGAATTATTAATATATAAGTGATCTCATGGCTTCTTGGCAGCAGCACGGAGCCCTTGGGACACCTCTGGAGTGAGTCAAAGGAAGTAGCAGTGGCTGTGAACATATCTAGGGATGCCTTTGGCTCGCTGGGCGTCAGGTTTTTGGTGCCAAAATGTGGAGGGGCAAGAGCACAGGGGGTGAGCACAGAGCTGCCAGGGAGGTGAGGCTGGCTCTGTGCTCCAGGGAACACTGAGCACAGGGGCCAAAAGCTCCTAACTGGAAAAGCACATGGTCCCTCTGAACCCCTTCCAACGCTGCCGCCAGCCAAGGAGCCTCGGGTTTATAGTTTCACACGTCTTCATTTCTGGGGATTTAAGTGGACCAGCAGCGTTGTTGAGGATTAACCCGGAGTTAAAAAAGCATTTATGAGGTGGAAAGATATGGAGTGAAATACTCCTCGTGTCTCCAGGGGCTGGGTTAACAGCCTGTCCCTGCAGGCCTGGCACTCGTGCCCTGAGGGTGCCAACAGCACCAGATCCCAGAAAAATTGTACAGCAGCTCTTCCCTTTGCCTGGACATCCCATGGCACTCGGTGAGGATCCTTAATCCAGGACATTTACGGTGGCTGTCCCAAAAAGCAGGGCCCTGGGCTGACCTTCTCCATGCTGGGAGGATGGGACAGTGCTGGGCTGTCCTGGAGGAGCCCCCTCGTGTCCAGGGATCTGCTCCATCCCTGTGCACGTTGTGAGGCAGCCATGTGAGGGAACGAAGCACAGTTCAAACCTGCTGTAAGGATGAGACCTTTCACTGATGGCCAAATGGTTCTGATGAGCAAATAGGAATTCTTTTTATTTGCAAGATGGAGGGAAAGGGTGCAAAACGCGGCCTTGTGATGTTTTCTACACGGATACAGACAACCAGTCTGATTAGACAAGCCTGGCAATATTTCTCCTTATGAAAAGTCAGTGTTAACTTTGTTCAGTGCTGCCTCGTGGGGGAGAGGGAACAGGGCAGGAAAATTAAACATGCAGGTATGAATCCTATCCTGGATGCATCCACGCTTGAAACTCATCATAACAAGGCACAGGGATTCCAACTGAACAAATTTCTGTCTCTATTCCACAGCAGCAGAACAGGGAATCTTCTCATCAGTGACACATATTAGAGACTGAAAAAAAAGCCCTGCTGCACCCGTGCCCATATGCACAAGATTAATGCAAAGGAAAAGCTCCCTCTCCAAGCCCACCACCCCCACATCTGCTGACCACCCTCCCCTGCTCCGGCTCCGTGGCTCCACACGTGGTGAGAGGATGGAGATGATTAATCAGGGACTGCAGGAGATGCTGGATGTTTGTGGCCCTGCAGAGCCTGGGGTTGCTGCTGTCTGCAGCGAGGATTTGGGGGAAGGCTCTCAGTTGCCAGATAGGGATAGAAGATAAAGAACCCCACCAAACTGGAAAAAAAAAGGGTGCTTCTGTGAAACTCGTAGGATGTAAAAAAATCAGTGCCTTTGCAGAGCTCTGCTCCCAGTATTACTCTTTGTGATTAGCCTAATGAGCGCTGACTCTTACAGGTACAGTGTGCTGTGATACCCACAGGGGTTGGGATCTTCATCACACAATTAGGTCTCTCCCTCTGTGCAGGCATTTGATAATCAGTAGTCTTAATATGGTTTTGAAGCTGGTCAGCGCAGTCATTACCCTGCACAGCTCCCAAGTCCGGCTAAAATTCACTTACTCAGACTTGTTTGCAATGTCTCGCCTGGTAATGAATGTAAATGTTTTATTAAAGTAAATATTTAGATTTCTTGAATGCTTTTAGCTGATGGGGTTTTTTTTCAAGTGGAAAGAGGATAGCCATGCCTTGATGCAGGAAGATTGCCTTATTGGGGTTCTTGTGCCATGCTCTGCCATGGGATATTGGCTCATATCTGGGTGGGTTTGGTATTTGCCATGGTGAGGAGGACTTGGTGCCCAGTGGTGTCTCCCTTAGCAGGGCTGTTGCCCTTTTCCCCACAGGTGTGTGCAAAAAAAAAAAAAAAAAAAGGCCCAAAGCGGAGCACGGCCATATCCTACATGGCAAAAATAAAATGCAAACCCTCCAGATTTATTTCTGAGGCTTTTTGAAGATTTCCATGTGGTTTAGCAGCAATTTGAGTGTGGCCTCTTGCTGTGCTGGGCCCAGCTGGCCTGGCCTGCCTCGTCCCAGTGATGTACAGTGCAGGGTGGTGGCCCCATAACCCACCCTGCCAAGCTCAGGAGGCATCTGGCCAGGTCTCAGCCCTGCAATATTCCTGATGATTTCTTACTCCCTGTTAAATTCGTAGGAAGCATTTCAAACCTCATCTGTCAGAGGCATCACCACTGCTCAGATAAGTGTTTTAATTTTATTTAATCACTTCTAGCTGCACATCTCAGATGATTGAGCGTGGCCTCTTTGTGGCAGAGTGCTTGGGAGAAGGGACGAAAATCAAACTAAATGATAGTGTTGGCCAAACCCTCAGACTGCCACGAAGCCAGTTCCTGACTCCCAAAACTGATTTGCCAAGGATAAATTCCCTTTCAGTTAAAAAGCCAGGCTGAACAGATGTCTTGCACGGTGCCCTGTAAATAAACATCCCGGAGCTCTGGAGCTCACAAAGAGCTACAGACTGCAAAAGCTGTTTCTGGATGTGACAAACGCAGGGTGTTCCCTCCCTGAGTTATAGCTGGCATCACACAATCAGATTTGGGATATGGGAAACTTGGGCCCACTCTGGATAAGAGGGGTCATTGGTCCCTTGTCAGACACAATGTGCAGCATTCAGACCCTGCAACTTTGGGCATTTCAAATTGGTGGCTCAGTGAAGCACTTCGGTTCCTGGTTTGTCAGAAGAGAGGATTAATTTAGGTACCTATCATACACCACTAATTAAAAACAGAGGCTGGGGGCAGCAGGGACACCTGTGGCTCATCCCTGGAAGTGTCCAAGACCGGGTTGGACGGGGCTTGGAGTGCCCTGGGACAGTGGAAAGTGTCCCTGCACAGGGTGGAGGTGGCACTGGATGGGCTTTAGGGTCCTTTCCAAACCAAACTGTTCCATGGCTCCTTGATTCTCTAATTTCTGTTACAGGCCCTGTCCTGGAGAGGACCCCTTTTGCCTCTCTGGGGAGTCTGACTGGGTGAGGGGTGAAAAAAAAAGGAATGGTGAGGAGAAGGGATGTTTGATGGCATGCAGGACGGAAAGCAAGGATTGCTGTGGAGCTGTGCAGTGTGGATGAGCCTGTGCAGGAAGGGAATGAGGTGCAGCCGTCCTGGTGGAGCAGCTGCTGGTGGGAGCCCCCAGGAGTCAGTGCTGGTTTTCCTCTGCGTTTTCCTCCGGGCTCCCCTGCCCCAGTGTTATTTTCCCTTGTTTCCAACACTTCTTGTTTGGCATGTGAGGGCTGGATAGGGAATTACACGGTTGCAGTTGGGTGTTGCTGAGTGCACATTTCACTGCCTGTTGCCAACACATCCCAGATATCCTGCCAGGCTTGGATGAGTGGTGTTTGCCTGAAGCTTAATCTGGTCAGAGCAGAGGTTTTTACGGTGATTTGAGAAGCAGAGCTCAGCAGCAGAGGTGGTGGCTGCTCTCCTTGCTGTGGACAGCATCCTTTCCTGCTCCTGGGGCTCGAGGGAGTGAGTGGGGCTGGGACAGAGGATTGGGAACAGACTCCAGGATTTCCTTCTGGCTGCACCTTGCACTCAAAAGCACTTGGCAGTTGTGGTGCCAACAAAATTTGACAAACTGATTTGCTGATTTGGGTGATGCTGCACATCCAGGGCTCTCAGATCCTTCTTTCCCCTTTCGTGTGTGTTGCAAATTGCTCTAACTTCACGTAAGGGATTGGGAAGGAAACTTGGGCTCCATTCATACCGGCATTGTTGCTAGGAAACCTCTCCCTTTGACAATGGAGGTTGAGCATGCCTGTATTTGCCTTTGGCTCTCCGAAGGACAGAAATCACCATGTGGCACTGGCGGGGGGAGGATGGAAAAAAAAAACAAAACCAACACAAAAAACCTGAAAATTACTTTAAAATTTTCCACTGTGCCAAATGATGCTCTGGATTGCAGATGCCAGTGCTTCTGCTTTTGTAGGGACACAGATGAGGCACAGCTCGACCCTTCCATGCTTCATGTGCTGGAAAGTCAGGCTGGATTCTTGGAGTGCCTTCTGCTACCTGAGCTGGCTGGGGCTGCTGTGCCATATGGGAAAGGGACCCGAGTGCTTGCCCGTGGTTACCGCGCAGGGGGAGCCAGCCCCTGGTATCCATGGGGAGCACACGGCACACATTCCCTGGCTCTCGGGAAAGCTGCTTGATTTACAGAGTTTTGTTTGGTGGGAAGGAGAGGCTTCGTGATTTTCTCTCTCTCTCTGTCCCTCTCTTATTGAATTTCAAGATAGTAATTTGAAAAATATCCTAAATACCCACTGTGTGTATATACATGTGTTAGATTTGCATCGTGTGTGCTTTTAATAGGTTTGAAGAAAGAAGAAAATATCTGGAAATTGTTTTTCTTTCTTTCAAAGAACTGAGAGCTGAAGTCTTAATTATCTAAAATCAGCATTCATATTTTTTTACACAAATTGGCATCCTTTTTTTTTCTTTTTTTTTTTTTTCCTGTCCTGGCTGAAAATCCTGCAGAGTGGAATTGGTTTTGCCCGCAGTAGTTGCTGCCAAACACTTTGGATGAAGTGTTGCACATCAGTGTTGACCCCTGGTCAAGGCAGAAGGGGAAAATCTGGTCTTGTGGCCAGGAGATTACAATTATAGTGTTTAATGTTGCAATGTTGGCTGCAGAAGAGACAAATCTGTGCCTCAAGATGGAATACTGGGTGCAGAAAACATGGACTGTGCCCACGCAGTCTCCAGCGCACTGTGGGAGCAAAAAGCTGATAAATCAATCGTTATCTTAAAGAAGTAAGGGGTGCAGTAAGTTAAAATAAGCTCAAGAAATGTACTAGTTTTAGTAAAAATCCCAATTCTTGATCTGCTGCTGACAGTAGTGAAACATCCCATTGAATCAAACGTTCTGTGGGCTTTTTGAGGGGTTGGGTTTCCATTTTCCCCTCCGTGCCGTTTGCAGGGAGGGATAAAAGGCAGGAGCCGCTCCGAGGGCTGCCTGCTTTGTCCTCAGCTGACTCCATTGTCTGGGGTGGCCGTGGGAGGGACGGGGGTCCGGCTGCTGCTTGTGCTGCTAATGCCATGTGCAGCCCGTGCCAAGAGCTTTCCCAGGACACGGACACGGGAATGAGACATCCCAGTGAATCCCAGCCCTGAAAAGCAGCTCAGCATCAGGGCAGCACCTCCCCGAGCTGTGCTGGACCCTCTGCCTCCCTCCCCGGCGCTGCTTCGGGCACAAACCCTTTGTCCCTGGCCCTGCTCCAGTTCCCTCCCCTGTAGGCACCTCATTACCCATCACACCACCTCCTCTCGTCCTATTAACTCTCCTCTTGGCTTTTCACACCCCTACTATCACAGCAATTTATCCCATGTTAAATTATTTTTATTAAAGCAGCAGCTGGGTCCCTTTGTACGAGGTCTCGCAGATCTGTGTGAACCTCCAGAGCTAAAAGTAGGGCTCGTATCTCTGTTTTGGGGAGAAATTAAAGCTCAGACACGTGGATTGGGTTGTCCAGCATCGCTTTTGCAGTCTAGAGGGCTGAGATTTGCAGTGTCTCAGTGTCTTAGACCAGTGGCACCAGTGGCTTCGCAATGGACCCACACACATTTCTGAGTTTGCTGCAAAGGCTTCAGTGTGTGGAGTTCAGAGCAGCCCAGGACCTCCTTACTGCTCCCAGAGGAATGCCATTATTATTATTATTATTATTATTATTATTATTATTATTATTGTTATTTAACAATGCAGGTTTCTTTTTCCTGTCATGTGCTTCTAAAAGTCCAGGACAGAGGAGTTATTTTCCTTAAGACATTTGTCTCTCCAGGTTTACAGTTAAGGATTTGCCACCCTTCCAGCCCTGTCCCTGCCCAGCCTTGCTCGAGGTGGTTTTGAGGGGGCTCTGAACACAGGCGATTTTCTAAATTTGTCATAATTACCACCACTTTGGTGCTAAATACCTCTTTTGCTGTTGTGCTGTGGGAATTCACAGGTTGTTCCAGTACCCTTCCAATGTCTGCTTTCTGCCCAGTGAGCAGCTACAGGTGTGCATCACAAAAACCAGATGGAAATGGGATTTTTGAGGAGGGTTGTGAGAGTTCAATGTCCACAATGTATTTGTCTTGGATAAGCTGGTGAATTTGCTTATTTTTCAGGCAGTTGTTAGAGCTTTAGGAGGTGTTTTATCAGCCTTCACATCACTTACACAAGATCAGGAAGTACTCATGACAATACTGGGGAGGGATAAAGTTTGGTTGCTCACATCAAGGGTTTCTATCCATAAAAAAATGTATAAAATCCCATTGTCTCTAAAACTAACACTCTATACATTTGATAAGGGAGCATTATGGGTGATGCATTTTGAGGAGTAGGATCCTGACCTACATTTCCCCACTGGAACTTGTCCACAGGTATTCCCACTTTACCCTACCTTTAGGTTCAATATATTCCATTTCTTGGCATCTGCTTTCAAGGTTTATGTAGAATTGAGATTTATTTAATTAATATTTTAAGCCCACACCTCTGCCTTGATGAGGAAACACTCCTTTCCAAAAGCTGCAAATGGGCTACTTTTATTTGAAATTGCATCTGAACAAAGGGCTCAGCACAGATTTATCTCTTGTGTTTCCAAAGCCTTCTCTAGCTCTCCATCAACTTTGGAATAAAGGGTCTATCCATTAAATTTAATTCATCAAACTCGCCTGCCTATGGCAGCAGCTCTGTTGCCCTGCCTGCCCTTTCAGAGCATTTCCTCCTGAAACCAGTGAGATATTTACTTACATTTTAGCAACTCTTTGAAAATGGCCATTATCAGGATATATCATTATGGATGAAGTATCCCGAGTTTAATCTGCCTGTTGAAATCTACTTCATGTAACAACACAGTGTGTGCCCTGTAAATAACACACTGCAATTCAGGAAATGAAAGATGTTTTGAATAAATAAATAATGGCTTGCTGACTACTGAGGCTCCTGGCTTTGGTAATGTGCTGTGGAAGAGAAAGTAAATAGAAATCTCCTTCTGGGCATTTCCAAACATCAAAATGCCCTCTGCGTTTTGTTGTGGTTAAATACACAACCCCAGCAGAAGCCTTGAGCCCCCTCTTTGGGTGGCCTTGCAGATGAAAATCACTGATTTTGCTGTAATCAGAGTTTCTGTGAGGGAGCAGAAGGTGTTGTTGGACGTAGGGGATTTTTTAATGAAAAACCCTGGCAGTGAAAGGGATGTGTCTAAAACCTTGTGGTGTCTGGTTTAATGATGACTGGGAGCACCTGAGGGATGTGTGGTTTTGGGGGGCTGTGGGTGAGCTTTGGTTTGGGTGAGATGTTGTTTTCTGCTGGAATTTTAGATGCTGTGGTGTGCAGTGACCTCCTCATGTTGTGCTGAGCCTTGGGACAGGGTGAACCTGACCCAGGGTCTAATCCAACCTTTGGATGAACCATGCTGCTTGAGGGAAGAGGGAATCCTCAGGAGCAGGCAGGTGGTAGATCAAGATCATTGGCCATCCCTGTAAAGCCATCTCAGAGTTCATCATTAACTTGAGTTTTACCGGAAGAGTTGGATTTGTGGGAGGAAAAGCCTGGAAACAGTGATTCCTGGTGGGTTTGGGATGGTATTTAGTTCAGCTTGATGTGGCCAGCTCGGGTGGAGATCAGCATTACCCATGAAGAAATACAACACCTCCCACCGAGACCGAGCAGAGACACGACTGGTTTGCAAATCCCATCGCTGAATCATTTTCACCAACTCTGGCTTAGGTAAAAGACAGAAATCTATCAAATGTTGTACAGATTAACTTATCACCCAGTTAAATGGGCTGTCAGTCTGGGCTGCCTGTGCTTGGCAGGGTGAATTCAAATGCATGCAAATTTCCCTGGTGGCTGACGAGCGACGATGGTGGAGCTGTCAACTGATGACATGTGAAAATACATTAACATTGTTTAAAATATATTTGAAAGGGATAGCTCATATTTTGATAACATTTTCACAGGCAAATGATTTGTATGAGATCTGAAACAGTGACCACATAATTTATGCCAGGAGAGGGTTTTTTTTGATTTTTTTTTTTTTTTTCTAATAGCAACTCTTCAGATATGTTTTGTGCTTAGAGGAAGCCCCCAAACAATTAACAATTACCACACAAACCAGTTCGAGTCCCATGTGCCACCATTGTACGGAGTCACTGTTCCGGTAGCCTCACTTGTCACTTCCACTTGATCTTTCCAAAAGTGATTAGAAACTTCAAAAGAACCAATTACACAGGCCATTGTGTTAGAGACCTGCCACTTTTTTTCAAAGCCTCGTGCTCCTCCCTGCATTTGGCCTCGCTGCCTTTAATTTCTCCTATTTGCAAGATGGATTTCTTGGCTTAATGGGAACGTCAGGAAGCAGAAATACTAAAAGCTCCACAGCGCTTTCACTCGTTCTTTCAGGGCTTAGTGACTTCCTAACCACCCCCTCCATCAGGACACTGAGGAGCCACGTGGCTTGTGATGGTCGCTCCCTGCGTCCCCAGTTCCACCAGTGACTGTTTGGATAAGCCTTGAAAGGCAGAAGGAAGATGCAGCTCTCTGCAGGAAAAGGTCGCGGGATGTGAACAAGTGTTGACTGAGCTGTGTGATAAGAAAAACATCTGAAGCCTGTGATTCAAGATCCAGCCTTTAGTCTCGAATCTTCAGGGGTGAAAGGGGAGAACTTAGCACAGTCTAAAAACAGCAGATCTCACAGTTCAGCAGTCAACCATGGCGTCTGATACATGAAAAAAATTACTTATGCTGTCAGCTTCCATTATTTACATGATCTTTCTATGGTTGAGTCGTGGCTGTGGATGTGCAATTCAACTAGAAAAATTGTCTATTTACACAGATGGGTGCTGGCATGTAACCAGGGCTTGAGCAAAGCACATGGTTAGAGGTAGAAATCAAATACAGGGAGTGGTGAATCGGTTTTTGAGGGGTTTGGTTACAAGGTGCAAATGTTTGAAGGCACGAAGGGCTCTCTGGGAAATGGTGATTCTTAGGAAAAGGAAGGTGGTGTGAACAGGTTTGGGGGGTTTGCTCTCCTTGACTTGGGGTGTCTGCACTCTTGTTTCAGGCAGGGGCATCTCTGCCTCTGGTTTTATTTGGAAATTCCGAGCAAGGACAAACATGCTGAAAATGCAGTCTGTCAATGCTAGAGAAGTCTGTCAGTAAGACTGAATAATAATTAAAAAAAATAAAAAAATAATAATAATAGTAATAATGATGATGATGGAAGTTGACAGTAAGGGTGTAAGTGCAGTGCCTGGGATGGCAGAGAAGAGATCTGGTGGTGCTCCTTCACAGAAGCATCTTCTGGTGAGGGAGAGACAGAGGTCAGGACAGAGGTGCTTTCCTTTCTCATTCCCTCCTTTCTGTGGGTTGTACATGGGAACAAACTGTTTCCACCACAGCCTGGATTAGACTATAATTAAATTGGTGGGAATTTATCAGCAAACTTATTTTCTTTTGTGCCTCACAGTGCTGTGTTTGGTGCTCTGGGCACAACTGTTTGCCTTAGAAACCCCTCAGAGTGAAAACCTGGGATGAGATGCAATCCCTAACCTTTCCGGTGGCTGTAGGACATTGTCATAAATCCCTCTCTCCATTTCTGGGATTTGCCTTTTGAGCACCCCCACCTCTGAGTGCAGATGGGCTGTAAAACACTTCAGCCGTGTGCTGACTCGGTTCCTGCTGAGGAGTTTGCAGAGAGGGAATCCTCAGCGCTGGCAGCTTGAACCCAGAGCAAGTGCAGGAGACGGGACATCTTTCCAGGTTTCAAACTGGATGGGAGATGCTGTAACAAAGTCTTCATAAAGCTTGGAATTTTACTGGGATTATTTGGATACCGAGTAGTGAGGTGAGGTTTTTGTCACTGGTGCGAGGTGACATCTTTACTGAACTTTCAATTTAAGCAGAAATCTCTGACCTGCTTTCGATCTCTAAAGTTCAAACACCGGCCATGTTTCAGGAGCACAGACCTCAGTGCTGCAGGGCACAGGTAATGGAGCAAAGACGGAGGAGAGGAGGGAAAGAAGGAACAAGGGGACGGGGCCAGGCCATCAGAGGGACCACCAAGAAGGGCAACAGGTCCTCTGCTGACATTAGTGGCCTGTGGTTAACTTGGAACAACATGTATTTCACATTAAAACGTTATAAAAGATTTGTAGGTGTTTGTGCCTTCTTTGAGGGTGTGACTCTCCCCCCCTTAAGGAGGAGAAGTGTCCTCGTGGGTTGCCAGGTATTTAACACACGGAAAATTGGTACATAAAATCCATTTAACTTGTTAGTGAATCAATTGCGCTCCCTCGGTGGTGGTGTGATGTGCAAAGCCTTTCCCTCCAAGCCGTTGTCTCTGCAGTTCTGCACAGCTTCCCTCTGCTGCTCGTAGCCTGGTTCAACTCCATTCAGTTGGATAAACTGGGGGGAAAAAAGAGACTTTTGCCCACATGGAGACATTTCCTTACGAGAAGGAAGGATAAAAGAAAAGCACGCAGTTGTTGTGCTCGTAAGGAAGGCAGTGAGCTCGGTTTCTCCCAGAGGGATTTCAGTCAGTAAATGATTTTGTGTTGAGGAGAAAGCCCCCACTTGTCTGTCCACTGTCACTTAACAACCCAGAAGCTTCTGATCACAGACGCGCTTCCCAGAAAGAGTTAAATAGCAGCACAAGCCCGAGAAATTGAAGAAGGGAAACTGAACGCCTCAACTTCGAGCAGGGCAGCGCTGTCAGCACATCCCTTCCCGCTCGGGCCAGCCTTGCCAGGAGCAGGATATAAGCAGGGAAGGCGAGGGACAGGAGGGCTGGAACACAGAGCGGCCCCCGCCTCCCTCCGCACACTCCTCTAATTGCTTTTCCCGGTACAAGGCCAGTTCCACCCCTCGCTGGATAAATTACCCTTGCTCTGTGCAGCCGCGGTTGGCGAGTCCCTGCGCCGCTTTGCTTTCATCGCCTGTGCCCGCTCGCAGCCGGTCCCGTCCCGGCTCCGGTCCCGGCTCTGGTCCCGGCTCCGGTCCCGGCTCCGGTCCCGGCTCCGGTCCCCGCTCTGGTCCCAGCTCTGGTCCCAGCTCCGGTCCCGGCTCTGTTACCGGCTCTGGTCCCAGCTCTGGTCCCAGCTCCGGTCCCGGCTCCGGTCCCGGCTCTGGTCCCAGCTCTGGTCCCAGCTCTGGTCCCAGCTCCGGTCCCGGCTCCGGTCCCGGCTCTGGTCCCGGCTCTGGTCCCAGCTCCGGTCCCAGCTCTGGTCCCAGCTCTGGTCCCGGCTCTGTTCCCGGCTCTGTTCCCGGCTCTGTTCCCGGCTCTGGTCCCAGCTCTGGTCCCGGCTCCGGTCCCGGCTCTGTTCCCGGCTCTGGTCCCAGCTCTGTTCCCGGCTCTGGTCCCAGCTCTGGTCCCGGCTCCGGTCCCGGCTCTGTTCCCGGCTCTGGTCCCAGCTCTGTTCCCGGCTCTGGTCCCAGCTCTGGTCCCGGCTCCGGTCCCGGCTCTGTTCCCGGCTCTGGTCCCAGCTCTGTTCCCGGCTCTGGTCCCAGCTCTGGTCCCGGCTCCGGTCCCGGCTCCGGTCCCGGCTCTGTTCCCGGCTCTGGTCCCGGCTCTGGTCCCGGCTCTGTTCCCGGCTCTGGTCCCGGCTCTGGTCCCAGCTCCGGTCCCGGCTCTGTTCCCGGCTCTGGTCCCAGCTCTGTTCCCAGCTCCGGTCCCAGCTCTGGTCCCAGCTCTGGTCCCGGCTCCGGTCCCGGCTCTGTTCCCGGCTCCGGTCCCGGCTCGGGGCGCTCCCGGTGCCGCCCGCTCCGCTCTCGCCGTGCCGCTCCCGGGTGCCCGGGAATCGCTGCTGCCAGCAGGAATGGCCACTTTCCCTCCGGGGAAAATTGGCTTCTCGAGCTAACCCTGTCTCCAAAGCGCTCTCCTGTGCTTTTTTCCTGTGCCCGTCGCCTCTCAGGAAGGAGGTGGTGCTGGTGCAGGTGGAGAGGAGGTGACATTGCTCTGCCACGGCGCTCTGGGTGAAGGGGATGTTGTTGAGATCATCCTTTCTGCGCCCATTCTGTCCCAAACACGGCTCCTGGCGAGGACAAGGTGGTCCAGGTGGTGTTCACCTGACCCTCATGGAAGAGCTGGAAGGGACCTCTGGTGACGGAGTCAGGGTGACCCAGAGCAGGTGACACAGGAATGTGTCCAGCTGGGTTGGGAATGTCTCCAGAGAGGGAGATCCCACAGCTCTCAATCCTGCTGTGAAAGTACCACCCTTGACTCGAACTTTTTTCGGGATCAGAACCCATCAACCCCATTGTGGGAAGGTCTCACTGAAGTCTCACAACCCCGAGGACAAGTTGTGGATTTTGCTGATCAGACTCAGTGCCTGGCACAGCAAAGCCCAGATCCTGTCTGGGGTGTTTCAAACGAACCACTCATTTTATTTAGACCACTCATTTAAATTAGAATTTTGCCTAAATTCTTTGGCCAGGTATGGAAGTTTTGTTATAATTGAGGTTTCCCCCCCTTTTTCCCCTGCTTTTTTTTTTTTTTTTTTTTTCTCTTCAGGATGATTATAGATAATAAAGTAGGATGCAAAAGTCTCCATTAAAAATGCATTTTGTAAAATTGAAACTTAAGTGTCAGGTTTTTCTAGCAGTCTGTCAAATACTTGACAATTGAAATATCTGTTTTTAAAAATTTAATGAGACACAATAAGGACTAAATGCACAAGAAGCTTGCTGCTTCTTAGGATGAAGTAGAAACATAACAAGTCCATTATATTTCCTTACCAAAATGTCCCATTTGTAAAATATGCTATAATCTATTTTTAATTAAATTAGTATATGCAATTTATTAGTTGAGCTATATTTATTAATATTTAATATTTAATTTCAAATTAATTATCCAAGTGAAAGAGGACTCAGCTGGGCTGGAGAGACTCACAGAACAGCAAGTGTCCTGCAGCAAGGTAAACTTGGAATGTGCAGCTGTCCTGAGCTTTGTGGGAATGATGGAAAAAAAATATACATCAGAAGTTGTGGGTGCAGTCACCTTCTTGTATGGAAGCATGGAATCCCTGAGGAGAGGAATGCCTGGTGTCCATGTAGTCATAATTTTGGGAAGTATTTTCACTGAATTAATCAGAGAATGGATCAGGTTGGAAGGGACCATTGGAGGCCATTGAGTCCAACCTCGCTGCTCCTGCAGGGACATCCCAGAGCACCTTACCCAGGATGGTGTCCAGGTGGCTGTGAATATCTGTAGAGAAGGAGATATTGCTGATACTTTATCTCAACATTGGACTCTGTGACTGTGGGAACTTCCTGTGCATCAAGACCTGACCTCCCAAGGTTGTACCTTCCACCCCTTTCCTGGGTAGTTTGCCCCTTTTCTATGCTCTGGGAAATTCAGCTTTAGGTTTCCACAAGATGGGATTTCCTCCTTCTCTTCTGTGCTTTGCTGAGCAGAGAAGGTGCCACTCTGGTATTTACAGCGGGATCCCTCTCATCGTGCATCAGTTTAGGCAAACCCAGGCAGACAGAAGTCATGGACTGGCTGGGGCTGGAAAGGATCTTAAATCCCATCTCATCCCTCCCCTGCCATGGCAGGGACACCTCCCACTGTCCCAGGCTGCTCCCAGCCCCAATGTCCAGCCTGGTCTTGGGCACTGCCAGGGATCCAGGGGCAGCCCCAGCTGCTCTGGGCACCCTGTGCCAGGGCCTGCCCACCCTCCCAGGGAAGGATTTTTTCCTAATATCCCATCTAAAGCTACTCTTAGTCTGAAGCTATTCCCTCTTGTCCTGTCACAAGATGCTCTTATGAAAAAATCACCACACTGGGTCAGATTTTCAACGTTTTCTTCACATTAAAACGGGTAGGAAGTAGCAGTTATTATTTAGGACTGCCTGGAGACCCCAAGTTAGGGCTCCCTCTTCTGAAGGCATCTCTGGCTCTGTCCTGCCTCTGTTTTTCATGGCACACAATGACTTTTTCTTGCCCCTATTCTCCATTTCTTCCCTTGGACAATCTTCTACCACAAGGGGCTTCTGGTCTGGAGCACTTCAGGGCAAATCTCTTGAAGAAGCCCTTATTTTTTCCTTTCAGTTTGTCACTTTTTGGTTTTAGCACTTTGAGAACAAGGCTAAATAGATATCTTGCTCTCAGCCACATACAACCCAACAGGAACTGCACCAACGGGGAGCTGTGGAAGTACAATGGAATACTTTCTAATTTATCTGGATAATTTGCAGAGACTGCCAGTCCTCTGTTGGTTTAAGCCAAACTTCAGTGTGGGTTGTTGTTTTGTTCTCTTTTCCTCAGGAATATAATTTTATATTAATTACACCAGGATTATCTGAAAGCATATGTAAATTCCACATGATTTGTTGAAAAAGGCACTTTTCTGGGAAAGGAAAAGAGCTCAGACAGTTGCAGTATTTTAATCAGCATGGGTGTGCAAAACCAAAATAAAAACCCTAGGAATAGCGATCTTCTACACACAGTCTGTTTAGTTTGGGAAAACAAATGAAAGAGAGAAATAATTTAATGCTCAGTTGAATAATTGAACATCCTTCCTTCCCAGGATGCACAAGGTGGTTATACAAAAAACATTTGTTAAACAAAAGTGACCATTAATAATCCAAAGTTGTTCGCTTTTTGGCTGATTTTCATGCAGCCCCATCCCCATCATAAAAGAGCTGTAAGAGGAAGCTTGTCTTTATTTATTAATTCAGACTGACTTCAGAAAGCGCTCCCCAAACCACCAGTGATGGCTTCTGACAGGCTCCTAATCTTTGCCCGCTGCTGCAGGAGCAGCATTGCAGCAGCTCCTCATTAGTCCTGGCACTCTGAGCCACAGCTCCAGGGGTTCCGTGTCCTCCACCCTTGGAGCGCGGCAGCCACAGGGACAGCCTGGGCCTCATCCTGGGCTCCTGGATGTCACCGACTGTCACAGTGT